>NW_009619042.1:0-201 GCF_000690535.1 Cariama cristata | reverse complement strand
TCACCCCAGCCACTACACCTGCACACTGCTCACCCTGCCTGGGAGCAACGCAGGCATATAAAAATACACGAAATTTAAAAACAAACAAAAAACCCATGCTTCTTGTTGCAGACGGATCCCTGATATCTCCCGGTCGGCCACCCTGCCACCGCTGCACGGATCCCTCTCCAGTCGTCACCTGGCAAGCGATACCGCCCCCCA
>NW_009619041.1:78358-85164 GCF_000690535.1 Cariama cristata | reverse complement strand
CCCGCCCGGTGTGCCGCTTCGGACCCGCCGGCCCCTCCAGGAGCGATTATTTTTAGAGAAGTGGTGAAATCATCGCCAGATTCTGAGCGCTGCCCCTCGGCCCTCTCACCCCACGACGGGTGCTGGGGCGCGAGTGGATTTGGCGTCTCTCATCCCTTGCTTATAAAGCATGTACTCCTCGCTCTTTAAATGGGTGCTTGATGAGGATTATTTTTATTTTTTCTTTGCTTTCCAAATAAATCTTCCTTTTTATGGCCTCGGAGTTGTGGTTTCTGTCTGTAGACTGTTGCGTTCGCAGGCAGTTGCCAGGCCCGAACCTGCGTGGATGGATCAAGAAGCACAACAGCCCCCCTCGAAATGTTCTCGTCGTAGTGAAATGTAACCGGGGGTAGCCCTTCTCAGTAACGGGGGGAAATCAGGCTTTATCTCAAAGATGCAGTATAAAAGTACTCAAGTCGCAGGATTTTTTTCAGGGTTCTGGTGCGGATAATCTTCCTAAAGGATTTAGCTTTGATCACAGTAACTAGGAGTGTTTTGAATTCTTATGATTCAGTGGTTCCTACACCATAGTTACCGTATCCTTTTCTGGCTATGAAGCGCGTATGAGGCTGAAAGTGGATGTTGTACAAAAGGGAGAAAGGCCTTGTTAAGGAAATACCAAAGGTAACTTGCTCCGGTGATGCTCAGGTAGGGAGTTTGTGAAAATGACAGATGGTCTTTAAAAAGCAAATATTGCATGGCTGAAAGTTACAGAGTGCCACAGGTGCAGGCATAGCCTTTATCCCCCCAAATTCCCACCATTGCACCTGGCTGTGATTACAGCTCTGCTTGTGGCGATGCCAGCACAGAACAGCTGCTATCATTCAAGCACATCATTGTCTCATCCTGCTCACAGCAATTTTACACGATGTGACGGCTACAACACTAGCAGCCCCGCTCGGCTTTCCTTGGGTCGTGTTGTCGGCTGATACTGCTGGAGCTGCAGCAGCGGTAACTACGGTGGAAACTTTGAGGAGAGGGAAAATAGGCTCACGTAGATAAGGAACAGGTCGTGTAATATGATGTTTATTTCCAGGGAACTGAATTGCTTGACCTCTTCTATTTGTTTGGAAACTGTTTTGGAAAAGCTCCCAGATCTTCATGTTGCACTTGAGCTAGAATCAAAGGGAGAGAAAGGCATATGCTGCTCGGAAATGTTATTAAGTCAGGTACACGGCAGTTTTATGTACATGTTGTAAGCTTTAGTCTTTGTCAATGTGTACAAGATCTGTAGCCTTCTGCCTGCTTGAGGACACAGCTGTTGCCAATGCTGAGCTTTGTATTTAAGTAAGGGCAGATCATAGCATTTCTCCAGAAGAAGCTGAAAGCTCTTTCTGAAATGAAATTCCAAGTTTCAAAGCTTGTATCCGTCTTCGCTGGATTCAAGGATACGAAGTACTTAGCGACCGAGTTCATCTCGTAGATTGCAGTAAATATTTTCTGTACTGAGTTGCTCTTTTTGTTTCTAATTTTCTGGTTGTTAAATGACCTAATAGTTTACACAGGACTCTACTTGCTGTTTCCTAGGTATCTGTTCCAATTTTATGAGAGCTTTATGGAGCAGACAGGTTCCAGTGTAAACCACATTTTTAATCCCCCTGTGCGTTGGGGTTGAAAAACTAGTTTGCCTGAAAACACCGGTTCTTTCTTTGCTGTTAGAAGGAAGGCCTTGCTGAAAGAAAGGAGTGAGATGGTAAGCAGTATTTAACTGAGAGTGTGGTCTTGCAGGCAGATTACCTACAGAAAGTTGTTTTGTACTCGGCTGGTGCTGAACTTTTTTTATGACTTTCAGTCTTCTTTAAATTTTATTCTGTTTTGCATTCAGATCTTTTTAGGTTGCAAGTCAGCTATTAGAGTTGTAGTCTGCAGCCTTGATTCTGCAGGCAGCAACATGGATAAGCTCTGTTATGCATGACCACTGGAAGGGATACTTCTTAAAGTCATGCTATAATTTTAATAGATGTGAGAATTTGAATTTTGCCTTGATCAATTAATGCAGAAGAGCTTTTATCTAGAATAAGCTTAAGATGGGGTATAAACTCTTAGAAGGTGGCTACTGGATATAAAATTTTACATAGCATACATAAAACATTATTATGTTTTAATTATCTGTGCAGTTTTTTTATGGGGTACCTGTTTGTGTAGGGTCTTTTAGAGACTCTCACTTCTGCAAGTGCTTCAACAGTCATCCAGAATTGCTGGGTGGGTGGGGAACATGGGCATAACCTGGAAAAGGGATGTGTGCAGAAATGGCAGAGAACGCCACACTGGTTTTACGACAGATGTGATCTCTGGTGATCTTTTTCTTTCCTTGCCTTTGTAGGTCTGTCCTGTTGTTTACTATGCATCAAATATAGATGCATCATGGTAAAGTTTCTATTGATTTTGAAAGATTGGAGATGCCTATCTGACAATGAAAACAAAAATATCACGTAGAAATACTGATTGCACTTTCACTAATGTAGCCTCTCTGCCACCCCACCTTTTGGGAATTTGCCAGTCTAGGAATGGTCTGGAATAATTGTTTTGGTATAAATCTTGTGGCGTTGTTCTCTGGAGGAAAAAAAAAAACCAAACAAAACAAACCCAACCCTTTTCTTGTAATGAATTTCCAAGTGTAGTTGATTGGCAAGCCTTGTTTAACGGGTCAGTACTCTGATGTGGAGCTGTACAAGGCAGGTGAATACTTCTGTAGCATGGCTGCTTAAGCATGTATGGTGTGGTAGTGTCTGTAACTTGGGAGGGAGGATTAGCGGCATAGATAAAGTGCACAAAAAAATTGCCAGATTAGGTTCGATCAGAAGTCTGTCTTGCCTGGTATTTGTTCTTAATTGCTTTTAGCAGCTGCTTGGGGAAAGAGGAGAGTGAGCACAGGTATGGAGCAGTGATTCTTGAGCATAGGTATCAGGAGCGGAGGAGCGATGGTGCTGCTTGCCGAATATGAAATGGAGCGTTTTCGGATCAAGTGAATCTGAGTAAAGGGCAGAGTGTTAAGTTTCTAGTTGGTACTGGACAAATGAACTATGAAACAATAGGTCAGAACAGTGAACAGAGGTTAGCAAAAGTTTAAGCCTCTATTCATAGAATATATTTTTAGTTAGAAAATCTGTTTATTGGGAATGAGTGTTTTTCTGATGTCTGTAGAGGTCAGTTCTATTTCAGAGCTTTCATAGCAGGATATAAAACTTTCATATGGCAAGATGCTTGGCTGGGTACCACCTGAATGTGACTGGTGGAGAAGTGACCCTCCAGAGCTGGGATGCATAGCTCCTGTGCCCCTGCTACTGTTTGTAGCTGTGCCAAATAACACTAGGTAGAAAATAACATGATGTCCACATGAGTGGCCGTCACTCTGTGGCAATACTGGGAGGGGTAGGTTGGACATCTCTATCCCACAGTTACCTTTGAAGGGAGAAGCTCTGAGCTCGTGCGAGCCATTTGTCACCAGAAAGGAAGCCTCCCCCAAACAGGGCTGCAGTATGGGGTAAGAAGGTAGACATCTGCACTACCTCATTGTGGCTGTTAAAAGTATAATTAATGGAGAGTTAACCCCGTATAACAAACAGAAAGATACCAGCAAGACTTGGACCTGTCCTTAACAGCAATGCTAATTTGTGGTATGTGGTAGGTAAATTTATCATAGCTGGATCTTTACTTTTCTGCTCAAGTTTTGCATTGCCATCCATTATTGTTGAGTTTAAATGTATTCCGTTAACAACTGGATGTGAATAGCCATATCCCTGCTGTACCCCTTGGAATCAGCTTTAAAACATCAAAACATTCCTGTAACCCTGCAAGCTCCTCTTTTCAGATATGTTTTTTTTTTTCCCTGTGATTATGCTAAACCTGAGGCTGGGTTTCTGACTGACGGGGAACCTCTTTATAAGTCCTTTTTCATTGGGGCAGATAAATCTCACATTCTCTTCTTTTGTGCTTATCTTTCCATAGCTGGGCATCTCTAATCGGGTAGACTGACTTGGTACCTGCACAAATGTTTGGGCTTTTGAATTCTTACTGCTTATAGAAGTGAAGCAAGTCTAAATAGACTCCAAATCTCGGAGTCTTACATTTGTTGTCTCATTTTTCAGCCTGTGTAGCCCTGTGCTGAGTCCTGTTCTCTCCAGATACTGTCTTTAGATGTCCTGCCAAACTGGTGTGAAAGGTCCTCTCCTAGATCTGTCTTAAAACCTAACAAACCAGAAGCTGTGCTTGTAGATTCTGAATACTAGGCTCTGGTTTTCACAGGGAACAAGGTTGCTTGGCTTCATGGTTTAGTTATTTTTATGTTGCCAAGCAGATGTATGTTTTCCAGATTTAAGGTTCTGAGATTAGTCAGTCTGTGGTTTGATTATTTTTTTAAAATTTTTTTTTTTTTACAGATTTTGAGAAGATTTTGGGATGCTTATATCTCTTTTCTTTAGTTTTTCGGAATAGCATCTTTCTTTACCTATGATTTTCCTTGTCATGTTTTTATTTTGCTGTGATGTTTAAAAAGCCACCTTAATGGAGAGACAGTTAAAAGGGTACTTAAGTTACTGATGCTATTTTGCATATGATTTTTGGAACAGTTTTTATGAGTACTCTTTGACAATATCATAGCTTGTAAGTTATTTTCAGTATTTACAAAAGACTGTGTCAGTAAGAAAGCCTGTGATTATCCTTTTTATGCTCAAAGGAGGTAATTTAATTCTGAAAAGGGTTTTATTATACTGGATGGTAATTCAAATAACCATGAATTCATTTGACCTTTTTTCTTGAGGGCTGCGATACATGTAATGAAATATTTTGTCTATTCACATTAATATAAGAGCTTTACCTTGTATTTTGTTCTTTGTCTGTTTTGTTAGCTGACACACATAATAATGACATGTGCTTTAATGTCTGTGATGTTAGTAATGTTGTATGTCCTAACAGCTTCAGCAGTTTAGAGATTTATTAAAACCACTCCTTATATTATGAACTGCTGTAAACTTGTCAAGTGGCCAGTGAATGATGATGCAACTCTGCTAAATATGTATGTTCTCTAAATAGTGTTTGCCTAGTGATACAGTGCCTAAAAGATGTAACCAGAATTAACTTTGTCTCTGGAAATTTTTGAGAAAGCAAAAAAAAGGGAAAAGAAACTCCATAAGTAATGCTTTTCTTTCCCCCCTTACACTAATTACTGAAGAAGATGGAACGAGAACTTTGCGAATGGATACTCTGATTTAAGAACAGTCAAAGTATGTGCAGGTTCAATATAATATTTTCATTTCTAGGAAGATTGGTCTTCCATTTGCTTTTTTCTTTTTTTTTTTTTTCTTTTTTTGTGGGGAACTTCAATCTGTGATGCCAAATCCTTAGTGATATGGTTGAATCAAGAATCTTGTGATAGTTTCTTTTATAATCACAACTTGCACTAATGTTCTTGTGTGCATGTTTAAGTCAATCTGTTAATATTCTCATATGGTTTGAGATGCTATATAGAAAAGTTTGGGTTTTTTCTTTGCTCTGTATTTGTTGGTACCAAGAAGAGCCTGAGGTGTTTTACAAGTTTTGTTTAGTTTTTGGTGTGGGTTTTTATTTGTTTGTGGTTTTTTGTTTGTTTGGTTTTCTTGAGAAGCCTGCTTATCTTTTCAGTCTGGCAGATTCAGTTAAATTGAAAAAAAAAATCCCTAACCATAACGGTAATACAAAATGAGGGTATGTTTCCATATTTTACAACATTCTAAGTCATTATGGAAGTGCACCAAGCTGTTTGTAGAAAATACAAACCATGACCTGAAATAATGAATGGATAATACATGCTCTCAGCTCTGCTAGTAATATGATAGGGATGGGGTATTTTACTGCTCTTGACAGTGTTTTCTAGTAGTTATATCAGTGTGTCACAACTTAGTATCAGACTGAAGCAATGAAGAATTGAATAAGGTCATGTAGGAGCTACCATCTCCTGTGAAACGAACCATCATCTGGGAAGGATCTGTAACTGTTGAAGACAAATAATGCAAAAAAAAAAAAAAAAATCAAATGTGAAGAAGGGAAAAGTCATTTTGGTTCCCAGTCCTACATTCTGTGTCATGCACAAGTAGCTCTGTTAAACCAGGCAAGACCATCCAGGTACATGAATTACTCGTTTTGGTGACTGTTTGCACATAACCTATTTGGATCTACCACATTATGGAAACTTTTGGTGCGGATCAGGTGTCAGTGTTTAAATATTGTAGGTGCATACTTTGAATAGGAAGGGACTTCTGGTGATACCAAATTGTACTTAAAGCTGCTTTTTATACTCATGAGTAATTGTGATTAAAGTTTTCTGAAGTACCTTGAAGAAATTTGTGAACTCGAAAAGTTGTACATATATTGAAGATATGTTTGAAGACTTTTAAAAGCATCTGTGAGGCTCTGTTTCTGCTAATTATTTCGTTGACTAGAAATGAAGCAAATAACAGTGCCAATATTATGAATATTATGAATTTCAGTAATTAATTGCATGTTCAAACCGTAGTGAAATCAAGACTGCTTTAAATCTGAATGTGTGAAGGTACACTGGAGCTAGAAATGTGAAGTACTCCAAGACTCAAAAGCCTCTCTGACCTAAATCAGGACCTGGTGTTGTAGAAGTCTCTACCGGTATTCCTTTAGTGCTGAATCTATAGAAACTCCCTTTACTAGGTTGATTATTGGCTATAAAACCAGAAACTTATTTGCATTAGTTTTAATAACCAACAAAGAACAACTTAAAATGTTTTGAATGAGTAAGAACACTCTGAAGAAGTAGAAAG
>NW_009619041.1:77609-78327 GCF_000690535.1 Cariama cristata | reverse complement strand
CTGCATTCTATTAAATAGTTTTCACTGGTGACTTAAAATAGAAGGATGTGGTAAAAAGCTGATTAGTATCTTTTGAGCAAAGTCCCTTGTGAGATTTATTGCTTGGACAAAAATCACTTCCTTTGATTGTAAGGAAAACAGTTGCTGATTGAGTGGGGTATTTTCACAACTGTTCTAAGAGTTAATAGCTTGTCGTGGTTTAACCCCAGCCAGCACCTAAGCACCACGCAGCGACTCGCTCACTCCCCCTCGGTGGGATGGGGGGAAGAGAATTGGAAGGGTAAAAGTGAGAAAACTCATGGCTTGAGATAAGAACACCGTTTCCAGCCAAATCCAAAACATAGCCCCATACTAGCTACTATGAAGAAAATTAACTCTACCCCAGTCAAAACCAGCACACAGCTTTAGATGAAACACTTACTTTTCTTTGTCAAATAATTCTATTATTATAAAAAAATTGTCAGTGGGTACTGAGTGCAAGCTTTTTCATTTTAATTATTATAAAGTTAGTGAGGGGAATTGCTGGGTATCAGTTTTCGCTATGGGAGTTTGGGGAGATAAGGTTCTGGAGAATAGGTGGATACCTTGCAAGGTTTTGAGAACTATTGGTGAAAAGGAGATTTGTAAGGAGAATAAAAAAACGGTGGTGAAGACAAAGAATGCTAAAGTCAAGTGTTGACAATGAATCCTTTTATGATCTGGTTCCTGGTAAGAGTTT
>NW_009619041.1:28535-77385 GCF_000690535.1 Cariama cristata | reverse complement strand
GGCGCAGAGGGGGGAGAAGACATAATTGTTGAAAATAACCTCGTTTAGGAAAAAAATGTAAAATCAGTATCTGTAAAATTTTATAGTACTGATTGTACCCTGTTTAAAAGGAAGATTTTCCAGAGGTTTTTGCATGATTTGATTTTTGTTGTTCAGGTGAACTTTCAGCCTTTCTCATGTAAGCTCTTACACATTTATATAAAATACTTTGCCAGCATTATGCAGCCCGTAAGGTTTTGCTTACCTTGCTTATAGATTTTGCAGTTTCACTGTTTGTTTTGAATCCTGAATTTGTGATTATATGACTCTAGATTTGGCGGTACTCGTATGTTTAGAGAGCAAAATACCCATTATTCCTATGGCAGTAAATGCTATCAGAAGCACTGACAGTTGCGCCAGCCATGTAGAACAAGCTAGGCATGTGTTCACAAGTCCGAGCTGCATATATGTCACTTGTGCTCTGTATTTGACTGAGATAGAGCAGTAAAGAACTAGAGAAGAAATCTAGAAATAGGCCGTATCTAAGAAGATTAGTAGAGCCAGGATGCTTCCTATTTACCTGAATGCCTGAACAACGGCACTGACTTTGGCTTGCTCTAACTGAGGCTATCACAAGCCCGGTTTGCATCCATATGGCATCCATAACACGAGCCATAAGGGAATGGAGGTTGCTGTTGCATTGAAGAGCTTGCCCCAACGGCGTTAACGTTCAAATTTTTCTTTGCTTGTGACATTAGGCCTTTATCCCACAAAAAATGGGAAGTTACTATAGCACTGCCTTTAAGGCCTTGCCTACTGTAGAAGGAAGCGGGCTGTTTGTTTAACACCGCAATGTGTAACAGATTGTACAACTTTAGCGCGGAAAAGACACGTGTTGCTTGCTTTGACTGTACAGTGTGACTAATCAAGTCAAAATGTAGCTTACGTGTTCAGGTAGACATGGTCAAAATTCACATGCACATTTCTTTTTACTGACATTAGATTATGGATCATATGAAAATTGTATTTTAAAGGCATCTGCTTTTCTTGATTTTTAGCTTTTACTTGTTGAAAACCTCAGATGGTGATGACCAAAATGTTAATTTTTACCTTTGAAGAAAAGTAATTTTTTTTTCCCAGAGAGAGAGGCGGATAGTTTTCTCATGAAGTTGGCTATCTGCCTAGGTTTTTTACTTTGCATTATGTATTGTACGTTACCTGTCATGTTTACAAGGGGTGCATTCTCCTCTGCCAGGGCATACAGCGAAGCGGGACAGAAGAACTGCGTGTGGGGAGTGATCGGTACTTGACTATTCGACTTTGAGGGCAGGGTGAATAAGGGCTGCAGCATATCATAGAGGTAGGAAGAGAGAAGAAATAGGAGAAAGTTAGTTAATGAGTGTTGAATTGAATGAGGGCTTATTTGCTGTGAGTGAATTGAAGTAATTGTTCAAGACTAGCTGATCTTTATGTGAAGATGAACTTGCCTTGTTGCCTGGGTAGGAGTTTATTTGCTTCGTAAGGCTGGTTGAATTAATTGGTTAGATGTGCTGTAATCTGCGTGACTGCTATTTGAAAAAAGGAAGAATTCACTCCAGCATTACAACAGAAAGAGCTTTTTTTTTTTTTTTAATGTCTTGAGTTTCTTCTTGAAATTCTTCCTTTCTCCAAGAGATTTCTGGTGGCTGAGCTTGAACTAGCTCAACACATGAAATAACAAGGTGGTCCTTCTCTCCCTCTGTATTGCTGCTTAAGAGATGCTATAAGCAGGATGGTGGGTTTTCTCAGGTGAAGCTCATCCCTGCACTTGATGATTGATGAGCCCTGTGACTTCCCCCCCACACCCCCCCAGTGCAGATAACTTGACTGCAAAATTGAGGAACATGCTTACATATTATTGTGGCTTAAAAACAATTCCTCAAAAGCAGAAAGCTTTTATTTTTTTTTTTTTTCATTGGTATGGGGAAGAATTAGGAGTAGGCCCTGGCACTCTGAAGCACTTTGAGGGGGCACTTCTGTCATACGGTCACCCTGATGTAACTGCTGGTGGTAGGATGCCTCACGAGACTGTGGCCTCACTCTGCTTTCTTCTGCCCTCCCCTGCCACCCCATCTCATTCCCTGCAGTCCTTTTGTGCATCTTACACCATGGTGACCTACTTCAGGGACACTTTGAGTGAACTTGGGGAGAGGGAGGTATCCTGGAGAAGATGGGTTGGAGGGGGGAGAAGCTGCTTCAGCCCCTCTGAAATTCCTCAGGTGAAATTCCTTTCCTGGCTGCTCTGACTTCCTTGTCTGCACCTTCTCCTGCCTTCGGAGCCTCTTCTGCTGCCTTCCAGTGACTCGGCTTTGCCTGGGCGCGTGCAAAACCAAGTGCTTAAATACAGCTTTGGTGTATCGTGCACATCCCGATGGATCAGGGTATTCCACCCCTGCTCCCATGCCACACAGTCTAAAGAAACTGGCTTCCTATTAGAGTGAATTGTTTTAAAAAGCAGATTTCTTTTAATTTCTTACTAGGCAGGAGAGGAGAGCGGTTGTCCAAGGAATGAATTTTTCTGCATTGTTCATAGAAGATGAACTGTCCAGGACAAATGAGGGGTTGTTTAATCTTTTTTTATTTTATATTTTAAATAATGAACATGTGTTTGTTCATAGCAGTAAGTTCATGGTTATATCCTTTCCATGTACATGTTTTCCAGGTTCTGGAAGCTGTCTGAAGAGATAAAAGGTTTCTTTTCAAATGCTGTACTTCTGAACTTGGAAAGAACATCTTACAGAAGCTAGTGTAGTGTGTCGGTGCTGCTTCTGAAACCACAAAAAATAATTGGAGAGTATTAATGGCTTGCTTTTCAATTGCTCTTAATTTCTAAGCTGCGAATGGAAATTTTATAGGTGCATTAATTAGCCTGAATTTTTAATTCAACTTCAAACGATATAGCTTTCTCTTTTTTAACACAAACAGGAGTAAACTTTGAGGAGTTTCCATACAGTGATTTTTCAGTTCCTGCTCTATCTTCTGTCATTCCTTAGACATGTATGGCACTTCAGCAGCCCCTTCCTTGTCTACCACTTTCATGCTTTGCGATGTTTACCTATCAACTCTACCACATCATTGACAATGTGGGCTAAAGAAGGTGGTGCTTATGGGGATCTTGAAGGATACATCTAAAGGATCAGTCTAAAAAAAATCCACAATGAATTATTCCATTGAAAAATTTGAATTAAGAACCAGTCAATCTTTTTTGGCTTGGATTTTTTTTATTGCATAAAAATATAGTGTATCAAGAGAAGTAATGTCAGGATGCACAATTAAAAATATTGTCGTTTTTACTCTTTTTTTTCTAGATGACTAACATCGTGCATCTGGATGACTAATATTTAGTATATCTTAAAGAAGTCCACTTTATAAGTAATAGTCTTGGAACACAAGCCTGTTTTGCTTTAGTTGACATACTTGGATAAAAAACTTCCACAAACTTTTTCATGCTGAATATATTGCATGTTTGTTTACTGAAAACAAAGTTGTTTTTTTTCCAAAGCAAAACATTGGTTCTTCTTCTTCTCTTTTGATGCCTTTAGTAGGCATGAAGATACTGTGACAGGCCTTGTTGAGAAGGAGATATTCCAAAAAGGCAGTGGAAACAGCAGTGTGGAAAGCTGGCAGGTTCTGTGCCCCTGCAGATTGTTTCCATACATGCCTTATTGAACGCAGGTTGTCCGTGATGCCTGGGTGTGCTACCTGTCACCGTGATTGTTTAATAGAGGTAATAGGAGCCTGATACATAAAGGATAAGGGAGGAACCTTTTCTCTTCCCGATGTCAGTGCAATCTTCATCCTTCATCCCATCAAAAGTACTTTGTATTTATTTAATAGCAGAATGTTGATTTGCTTTTTGTTGGGTTTTCTAAAGCTCATCTCAACCTCATAGTGTGCTATGGCCTTGAAGTGAGTAGACAAGTGTATGCTTGTGGAAGTGTTTCCCTTTCATTTGTGTTCATTAGCCATTAATGGCAGAGTTCATCCTGTTTTCTCCTGTTACGTGCTGCTTCTCAAAAAGAGAAATTCTGTTTTCATGTTAGATGTTTAAAGTGTTTCTTTCATAGGACAAGATAAAGCAGCATTAGTTTGATTTCCCCCCCTGCAATGGTTCATAGTTCAGTGCTGCAATGAGCAGCTTTCTAATTAGAGGACACAATACCTATCCTACTGGGCATTATCTCAAAATGGCTGAAATTGATTTTAGCTTCATAAAATATTACTGGATCAACCTGTGTTTGCTAAGCTCTAATGATAACAACTGACACTTATTCTATCCAGTGTTCAAAATACTCCTTTTTTTTTTTTTTTTCCCCATCTCTAAATGTGGCGGTAAGCTGAAAACAGTTTGTCTCTTAATTTCCGTGGTATAGTTTGCTGCATTATTTTCTTCCCCCTTTTCCCCTACCCTCCTCCAATCATTTTTCCACTCAAACAGCTTGCTTATGCTAGATTTCCCATTTCGCGATGAGTATTTAATGCTGACTCACAAGTTGTCATGACTGCTTGGCGGTATTGGCAGGGCCATGCATGTGTGGGTACTCTAACCACAAACCCACACTTTTTTGCACCAGATTTTTTGGTATTAATTAGTTTAAATATTCTGGCTTTTAAAGGTTTTCGGGGGGAATAGGTGGTTTGTGCTTTCCTTTGTACTTATGTTCAGGGGAAAGCAATTTTGAGCGTTAGACAGCAAATTTGCTGTTGGTTCTGCCTTCAGTGTTTAGTGACAGGAAGGCTTAAAGTTTGTGTAGTGCTATGTGAAGTCATAAGGAAGCTTCACTCTTGTTCTCGTGTGATTTTTGGAAAAGTTTGGTAAATAAGGACAGCATGGCTACTTTATTTTTCAAATACATACAGTAATTTTATTCCCTCTCTACTCGCTCATTTTTTACTTTGTGAACCGAATGATCCAGCCCTTATAACTGAAATGCGGGTTTTTTTTTTTTTGTTATGGTTTTTTTTTTTCCCTTCCAGCCAAACTGTATGCACGCTGCATAGGCCAAATAACCCTGTGTACAGCATCTGTTTACTTGCTGAAGTAAATAACAGTGTAACTTGAATTGCAGGCAAAACTCTCTTTGCAGGCTTAATTCTTGCTCTGATTTCATCTGGGTAGGACCTGCCTGTCCCAGATGCCGGTTCTCTTTTGTCTCGTCAACCACAACTGGTCCCACAGGTCCCGAGGGGAATTAATGAAGCCTCTTCCATGCAGTGCTCCAGTAGCAACTGCTGTCGGGTTGCTTGAGGGAAGGAAACCTGGTATACATTTTTAGGTCTGCTTCCCTGTGCTGATGGAGTGCTTCTGAATGTGACGGTTCCCAGGCTTGGCAGACTCTTCAGCTAGGATGTAAAATTTGCATTACATTTTCAGATGACATGATCTACTCTCCAAACTGGCAAGCTTAGTCCCGCAACTGTTTTGAATAATTTGCTGAATAATTGGCGTTAATAATGACAAAGGAGTTGTGTGTTTGGGGGTGTAAGGATGTGTAAATGCACCAATACTTACACATCCCCACTCAGCTTACTGTACAGCTCCTATAAAATATGTATTGAAGGTCTTTGCTATATAAATGTAATAGTCATTTGGAAGGCAAAGACCATGTCTCTCTGTTCTCAAGTTAGACTTTCATAACTCATGCCTGTTGTCTTGAAAGTTATGGTTGTTCCACAGTAAAAGAAAAAAATACTACTTTATCTCTGCAGTAAGGTATTTCTACAGTTTTGTGCATGGTCACTTGTTGGGTGTTTTTTCACATTTATCAACGCATACAGAAAACATGAATACTCAGACAGTGATAATGGTGGTGGTCAACTGGATGGAAAACTTACCTCTGTAATCATCAGGCACTGACTCTGCCTGGCCTCGATGTAAAGATCAGATCACAGAATTAAGCTATCACCTGGTAAAACATGGGAGAGAATTGTTATTCCAGAAGAAGCCACTAGTTCTGATTATCTAGTTGTTGTGTCTTTCTTTTGATGGCCCTGATTATGGGTGGGAAAAATACAATTAAAGACAATTTTTTTTATTTTATTTTCCACTTAGAACTGTGTGTTTGTTGTCTGGTTGTCTATAAGCTAATGAATGCTGACTTCCCAATGAGGATGCCAAATCATCACCTGGTTTTGAAATTTAAGGGCGCCTTTGGCATTGCGTTATACCAGTTAGGTATTGAGCCTTATTTAAGAATTTTCTGAAGGACACCCTATTTCCATGTGGAATTGTCTTAAAACATGCTTTTCCCGTGCGTGTTTCGAAATACTTCCACACACTAAAATTAAAAATATACTTTTTACCTTTTGGTTTTAAAACTATTTGCTTTCCTCTGTCCTGTGTCCCTGTAGTGGTTCCGAATGATTGCAGTGGCACTTGGTGGGGACAAAAGAGTGCAGTCTGCTCAACTTGCTTCTGGATTTAGCCAAGAGTCTGCTCCCTTGGATGGGAACTGCATAAGCATTGCTTATTAGCTTTTTTCTTCCTCCCCCCCCCTTTTTTTTTTTTTTTCCCCCTTTTTTTTTTTTCGTTTTTGTTTTCTTCTCTTCCTTTTTTTTTTTTTTTTTTTTCCTGTCCCCCTTCTAATTTTATCTTAAACAGGTCAGCCAATCTGGGGAAATGCTTTTGCTGTGAATGTTTAGTGTGACATGTCTGTTAGTAGTTTGGAAGGAACTTTTCATGCATCTTGCTGGGTTATAACTTCTTAACCATGTGCAAAATAAACCCGTGTATTTTCCTGTATTACTTGTGGAAAACCTTTCAGCATTGAAGGGCAGGATCTAAAAAACAGTGTTCTGTTCATCCACTGGGTAAGAAATGGCCTTGGCAGCATCTTTAAAAGAATTACTTTGTTTCCGATGTAATGGGGGATATGTTGTAAGATCCAGTGAGATAATCCACTCTCACCTGCAACATTGTGCTTAGTTTCAGGTACTATTTAAAAAAAAAAACAATGGAGGAGAGGAGAAACTTCCACATGCTGGTGAATTATAGTATTTGGGAACTGATGAAAAGGAGGAGACTTTCTTAGAGACATACAAAACTAATTTTTTTTCATGAAAACCTTTGGACCTCTAGAACACTTAAAGGGAAAACAGGAGAAAGAAGTTTTATAGAACAGTGTATCTGACAAAAATGAACCTCTGTTCAGTAGCTGTGCTCTTTGCAAACCTTAGATACCATCAAAAGTCAGATCCTTCTGGAACTTTATATTCTGACTTAGCTTAGAATGTATTAAGTAAACATTTTTGCGGCATGTAATTTAACTTCTAGCTGATGAAATTAGGCAAAAAGGTTAAAAGGTCAGTCTACTAGAGATTTCAGCTATGTTTGGCCTTAGTATGCCTATATGGATGAGGCATCATGAGGAAAATCTTTAAAACAGTTGCATTTTTTTCAAATATTCTATTCTCGTTGGGGGTGTAACATATTACTACCGCAAAGAAAACATAAGCCGTACAGCTTTCATATGCTTCACTGGTAAAAGTGTCTTCTCCTCTATTTTCCACAGACTGCAGTGCATAACACTTAATTCTTAATATAAACTGTGACTTAGAAAGGTATACAGACTGTAGCAGTCTCTATATGTTGGTAAAAACCAAATTGAATTTTATCACCATTTTTCCACTCGGAGAGGATAAACAGTAAATAAAGTGTTGCGAATCTGGAAGACATGCTGTTGGTTGGCTGATGAGTGTTTGTTGGTATATTATATTATGATGACTTATGTTTAGATTTCTCCGGGATTTTTTCAGTAGCTGAAATGTTTGTTTATCTACAAGAACTGCAGAATAATTCGAAAAACATGGAGGGCAAGAAGTAAGCCGCCTACTCTGGAGTGTCCCTGCGTTTGCTGTTCGGTATGTCGAAGCGAGCTGCTGTTACCTAGTTTCACATATGTTAACTTGCCTTCTGTGTGAATTTATAAACAGCATTTCTGGAGCTGTCTACCAACCATACAGAATCATTCGCTTTTGAACAAATCTTTCCAGAAACTAGAACAACTGTATGCCAAATAAGATTTGATAGGTGGTGAGGCGAGAGCGTAGGTGAACTATAGAGCCCATTTGCCATGACGTGATATCTTCTAAAACTTTGGTCACCTCCTAAGCTTCAGAAGAGTCAAGTAACTTTGTTATCACAAAAAAGCATCTTTAAGCATGAGAATTTACACCACATTCCTCAGGCTATGGAGCGTTCCAGACCAGTTCATGTTGGCTAATGCAGAATACCAGATGTCCCTGATGAGCAGATCTGGGAAACAATTTGGCGATAGCTAGTAGAAAATATTATCAGGCACAATGGTGTTGCAGAATTTCTGCCCTTTTTTTGAGTTTGTGCATTTCATATCCCCTACTGAAGGCTGGAGGTTTGAGCCAACATCTGTCGCTCCTGACTGCCAGGCATTAGGATATTCTAGGGAGAAAGAATTTAGTTGCAAATACAAGAATGAAAACAGAGCTGTGAAGAATATAATGTCTGACTGTTACGTAGTTGTGATTAGCTGGGGCACCTGCCTAGGAAAGGGGGTCGTTGATTTCCAGCCCTTTTCCTGGGTTTAGCTATGGCTTTTATTCTCTCACGTTCTAACATAGTTGTGCAGAGCAGAGACCGGGCTTAGGGCTCCCAGCAACCAGCAGCTTCTGCAGCTTCACTCCAACATTGCCTCATTCCGTTAACAATTCCCAAGTCATTCTTGTGGACAAAGGTGCCTAAATTATGTTCCTCCCTCCCTTCCTCAACCTTTGCCTCTGTCTAGTCCCACTTTGTAGCATATATCCCATGTATTCCAGAGAAAACCATAGGTGATTTTTACTTGCTCTTTTCCCACCTGGAGGTAACATTTTCCCAAATATTTTCATTAGAGGATAGCCGCAAGTTCCATTTTGTTGTAAAATAAAGCCAGATAATGCATTCCAAATCTAGCAAGACGCCAAGGAACATATATTTTGACAGCTTCTACCAAAATGACTTAAGAAGACTACACTATTGGCAACTATAGTTTTCTCAAAGTAGACCTCCAGTGCAGTACAACATAGCGCTGGAAAAGTGAGCTACTGTGCAGTTGTCTTTTTCCCCCTCTTCCTTTTCCTCTTGTTCTTTGATGCCAAAGTCGATACAGATGAATAACCTAAGTTTTTATTTTTATTATGAAAATAAATACAAAAATTATTAAAATGCATTCTAAGCTTGAAAATGAAGGCCTCTTGTGCCAGACATACCCAAATATGAACCTTTAATGTTACTGCTTTTTTTCCTTATGGAAGGTGCCGGGCTGTTTGTTCTGTTTCATGGGATGGTATTCCAGAGCTAAAATTAACATTAGAACAGGCTTAAAAAATCAGCTGGAAGCTATTTTTGTGCCATCCTTGGAAGCTGAGTGCTTGGTCTTTTGTGTTGAGCAGTGAAATAAGATAAATCACTGTGAATACTGATCCGAGTTATTTCTATAGCGTGTTCCACCGCAGCGAGCAGTAACGTGCAGGTCGGGAGCACTTTCTTTATGGCTTTGTGTTGTTTTTTGGGGAGAGGGGACTGCAAATGGCACAGCAGTGGCTGTGTTTGGGTGGTCTCCATGTCATCCTACTGTGGTTGTGCTGTATGTGCATAAAGCCAGAAGAGGGAGCACAAATGAAGACCTTGTTTTGAAAGGTCCATGATCCATGGTTAGATGCATGAGGCTGATCTGGAACCATGGAAATACTGAGGTCACACATGTTAGGTCGGAGTGCCATACTCTGTTAGACATGTATGCATGAAGAGTGGGAAATAATGAGCCTAGTGTTGGCTCGAAAAGCGAGGAAAGGGTGATGGTGGAAGAAGCGAAAAGACTAGGAAAAACTGTGCTTGGCATGAGGACTTTTAAAGCGAAAGCAAATTATGTCTTAAGTGGTTTACTAAGACTGTTATTTGAAGTTAAGTCCAGTGCATTTGGCTTGTAAGATCAGCTGTGTTTCTCATGAATCAAGAATGATTTGTGTGGTGTTGTGCAGACCAAATACACTGGATGTGCGAGATCTTTGTACTTGCTAGAGCTTATTCAAATATGGTTTCTTAAATATAGCTATTATTGTAGGTCCTATAGCATGTTTGTAAGGACTCATTTGGTTTTTATAAGCATGCTGATTTTTAGTATTGCTGGTTTTCAAATATATGTATTTATATGTATTTTTACAAATTATGTATTTTCTTGTGATAATATGCAAACGTTGTTTGATGAGCATAGGTAGTATTGAAACTAATCACTAATGACAAATATGTAAGGGCACTGAGGTGTTGATTAAACTTTGCAAATTGATCTCCTTGATGTAGGCAATTGGTATTTTGGTCACAAAGACCTGTTCACAGGTATGCAAACTGCTTCCTACTCAAATTAGGAGACCTTCCAAGAGTATAGTCTTCTGAGTGTTTTCTGAGACTTTTAACTTTGGCTGCATTAGCTTATTCAAGGAGTGTGACGTAGCTCAATGATATTTTGAAAAGAATACTTAAAAAAGCAAAGCCACAATCTTATTAGCCGTTTGCATTCTTTGTTTTTTTTTTTTTTTGTTTTGTTTTGTTGTTCTGTTTATTGTTGGGGTAGAACTCCAAATTTCGTGTCTGCAGCTATTTGCTTTATTACCTTCGATGTGCCATTTCCAATGTTATGCTCGTAGACTTAGCAAGCTAATCTGGGAGACTAAAGCCGAACTGTCATTTTGAAGCTATGCAGCTGAAGGCTCTTTGAAATCAATTTAGAAAGCTCCAAGACTATTTTTGTTCCCTTTTTAATTTTTAGAGGAGACGTGTGGATGTGTTATACTGTCAGTGGTCCCTAGAAGGGGTATTATGGAAAGGTCGCCCCTCACAAATCCACTGGAGTTTAGACCCCAAATAGATGTGATTTATGTAGTTAGGAACTATGCCAGTCTGAAGGCAGACTGGGGATGACTTAAGGATGTCTCTTGTCCTGAGACGTATTTTTCTTAAACTATGTAATACTGAATTTGGTGAAAGTATGCTTTAGTGGTGAAGTGAGGAAAGATGATCCATTAGAACTGCAGTCCATGCTGACATTGCATGATATAACAGAAAGACCCCATTGAATTAGGAGTGCTAGAATAATTCTTGTCTCTTCCTACAACTCGCTTACCGTCACTGACACAAGCTTCCAGGACTGCTGAGTATTTACATGTGCTGTGCTCTGTAAAAGCCACGCTCCTACAGTGTGATCATCTACTTGGGTTGCTCTGTTAGAGATTGAGGAGGAGGCGATTGAAGCATAAATGTGAAACCATTTGTTTGTTTTCCCCTTTTCCCTTGAAGAGGACTGAGGCTACGAAAGACCTGTGGTGAGCTGCCAAGTGCTGTATCAGTGGCCCAAGGAAATAGGATGGGCCATTCCTCCCTCAGCATTCCTATATTCCATGGCCCTTGTCCTATAAGCACTTTGAGGTTCACATGCTGGGCAGCATTTGATCATCCCTGTAGTGAGACAGTGCTGGGCTAATGACAGCAAATGGTGGTGACGGAGGTTAATTTCACATCCTTTAGCAAGTAAATGAAATACATTATAAATCAGATTGTCACACTGGCTATGCTCGTGCTATATATCGTGTTTTGGAATCATGGAATGGTTTGGTTTGGAAGGGACCTTTAAAGGTCCTCTAGTCCAACCCCCCCTGCAGTGAGCAGGGACATCTCCAACTCGATCAGGTTGCTCAGAGCCCTGTCCAACCTGACCTTGAATGTTTCTTTGAATTTTGTCTTAGAAGATCCAGAAGAGAGCTTTCAAGTTTATGCAATATGATGGTACCTTCAAAGTACTAACTTAAAAGTAACTGTAGTTAGGTAATAAAATGTTTTGTTTATGAGAATTTATAGCTGTCAAGGTTGGTTGGATTAGAAGGGATACTCGATGGGGCTGCCAGCTTTGGAGCGAGCTTTGGCTCCCATCGGGACACAATGCAATTGCAACTCCAAGTGCTTACTGAGGGATCTCGGAGAAAAATCCTGGTGTTTCTCAAGCCAATAGATAAGAACGATGCATGACAGAGGCATTAGATCTTCTACACTATTTTCCCTTTTCTTTCCAGTATTTTCTGAGAGAAGAGAGTTACCAGTCATCTTGTTCTTAAGGCATCTGAGCGAGGATTCTGTGAGGTGTAGTAGGTCGTGTGGATAATGCAACTATTCTTGCAGCTCTGGGTGGTGGAGCAAATTCTGTGAACTTTTGTTTTATCTGCTTGAATATATAGTGGTTCGAAGGCGTTGTGGAAGCCGAATAAACTGTAAACTAGGAACGTACTACCTGAACAGGGAAGCAGATGTGCAATGTAATATTTGGGCAATGTGTTCATGCTCTTTCCTGTCTCGATTTATTCCATTAGTCCACCGGCAACCTTTTACCTGTTTGTTTTGATGGCCTCTATTGATCACCTGCTTTTTTTAAATAGCAGGTTGTTGGATTTTCTAAAGATCAGCGTGTAGGTTAGTTCAGCTGTTTTAGGGTCACTGCTTTTATATTATGCTATATGCTTGATAAAACAGTTCTAACAGGGTGATGTGTTCCTGGAGCAAGTGGACACGAAGTTGTTAAGTGGTTGCTGGACACAGTCTTGCAATTGCAACTGAAGAAGGCACTGGTACCTGTATGGCCCCAAATTGCTTGAGGTTTTTGGGCCCTTATATTCAGTGCCAGCGTCGCTTGTGTGTCCTTTCCCTTCATCGTCTGTAGGTCAAAATGATCTGGGTAATTTTACACCATTTGAAAAGTCAGTCTTTTCTTAATTACTAAAGTAATTAAGTAAGAACCAGCAGACTTAGAGGGATTTTCTAGAGAATGAGGTTGCAGGAAGATGTGCTAAGATTTTGTAGATCTCATGGAGATCTCCTTTGCAGAGACAGATCTTGTAGGATCTTGCAGGCAAGGAATGACTTGGATTGTTGTTCTCAGCTGGTGCAGTTGAAGCTGAAGAAAAGCTTTTATCTGCAGTCCTGCTGTAGAGTAGTAAAGCAGCAGTATTATTTTAATAAAATGGTTTGCCTGAGAATTTGCGGCATTGCTTTACTTCCATTCTCATCTTCACACAAGAACAGCCAAGCTTATGTGCTCTCAATTTAAATTCTGCATTTTCTCCGGCTCTGGGTAAGTAAAATGTGTGCCTTAAGCATCCATTCTTTGCTTCTCAATCTTATTTTGCAGAATTAATACCATTTGGTTAAAAATGATTCAGACCTTGCCTGGAAAAATAGCTTTATGTTCTGAAAAATGCCAGGCGTCCACTGGAGATCTCAACGAAGGAGCTGAAAGAGTACTGAAGACAATAGAAAAGGCATTAATTTAGTGCACGCAGAAAATCCTGTGGTTTATATGGATTAGTATTCAAGGCACAACTTGCAGCATCCTCTTTTTTGATCCTGAATATATATATAGTAGCATCATCAGCTCTAAGCAGGTAGAACTTGGAGTTTAAGACTGAATTAGTAAGATAGCTGAGGAGGAAATAGCAAAGCAAGTGGAAATGATGAGGAGATAAAGGAAAATGACCGGTGGGAAGAAAAATGAAATCACTTATCCTTAGAAAGAGTACACCTGTTCTTGTCCTACTTATACTCTCTGGTGTAGCAGCCTTTTAGAAGTAACTGCTATAAATCACCTGAATTGCGATAGGTTATGCTAAATTACTCCAGCTTTTACAAACCTTTCTTGCGAGATCTTGCCTCAGAAGCATTCCTAGGCAGGGTACTGGTGCGACGTGCTTGTTTGTACACATTTTTACTACCACTTTAAAAAGCAATGTTGGCAAGCCCTGAAAGAAGACTAATTACAGCTTTGCAGTGGAGATCTTATTACGGTTGTGGATGACATTGCCTTTTGTTTTTGGAGCAAAAAATAGAAATTAGTGTGAAACTGTGAAGCAGAAAGCAGGGACTGCATTGTGGCAATGGCTCTTAAATTATTACTTCAAGAATGTCACTTGCTGGTGATTCAGGATACAGTGATGACAGGGGAGGGTTATTCCAGATGGATGCAAACGATTAAACAGCATGCAGGAGAAATGAGAGAAGTAAATGCATGTTGGGGAAAGAAATAGCAGGGACAGAATGAGTGTTTAAAGAGAATGAGATAAAAATCAACCCTTTCCTCAGTTTTGAGGCCAAGTTGGCACCCCCTTGACTCATTAAACTGTTCTTTTGAATCCAGAAATTGGCTCTACAAAATGTCACCTCATCAAACAGCAAAGGGACCTTAAGAGAGGGGGTCGAGGCCACCACGTTATAAGCAAAAGCTCTAGTTATTTTAGCTCTGCCCATTCAGTGTAGCTTTGTGTTGGAGACTTAATTAACCATCTTTGTGTTTGCTGACGTTTGTATATATGCTGTATTTCCATTCTTAGTTGGCATCAAGCAGGGTGGTCATTTCATCTTAATGTATACAGAATTGTGGGATGGTTGAAGCTGGAAGACTATGTCTGGAGGTCATCAGATCCAACTCCCTTCTCGGAGCAGGATGAGCACACAGTAGGTTCCTCAGGACTGTGTCCACTTGGTTTTAAAATATCTCCCAAGGGTAGAGACTCTGCAACTTCCGTGGGCAACCTGAGCCAGCGTTCAGACTGTGTCCACTTGGTTTTAAAATATCTCCAAGAGTAGAGACTCCGCAACCTCCGTGGGCAACCTGAGCCAGCGTTCAACCGCCCTCATTGTAAAAGAAGATTTTTCTTTGTTCAAATTAAATTTCCTGTGTTTAAATTTGTGCCCATTGCCCCTTGTCCCGACGCTGGGCACCACTGAGGAGAGCCCTGCTCTGTCTTTACTCTCCCCATCAGGTATTTATACACATGGATATGCCCCCTTGAGCCTTCTCCTCTGCAGACTGAGCAGTCCCAGCTCTCTTAACCTCTCCTTGTTTGTCAGATGCTCTCTGTCATCTTTGTGACCCTTTGCTGGACTTGCTCTAGTATGCCGGTATTTCTGTTGTGCTGGGAGGCCAAGAGCTGGACCAGGGTCAAATGTCGGGACAGGATCCGTTCCCTTGACCTGCTGGTATCACTCTTCCTAATTTAGCTTGAATGTAGACATTTCTGCAAACTGAAGTATTTTATGAGGCACTCCAGTGCTTCTTGAGAGCTTTCACCTCAGAGTTGTCATGCCATAAAGCAGGTGGTGCTGGGTGAGCCGACAGTTTCCCTTGGGTTGCCCTGCTGCTCTCATGCCATGTGTTGACTCTTCAGGTAGCTGAGAGAAAGCATCAACTTGTGGGTTTGGCTTATCCGTGTGCTCGACTGCTTACAAGGAAACTGCAGTAGTTGGATCTGTTCTTGGGAAGCGGGTACCCGAGGGTGTGAAGTGGAGGGATGTCGGGGATCTGGTGGAGGTGGAGCGTTGACCCAGCTCAGCATGGGTGACAGTGCTTTGGAGGGAAGGATTTGCCTGACTTGGCCACTTAAAATTCTAGTGGTCTGTGAACTTATATTGAGCAGTGCTGGCCTGCCTGTGAGCACATTTTTACTTATCTCAAAGTACTTGGAAAAGACTTGAAAAATGCATATTCCTTTGTGATTTATTGCAGTATCGAGGCTTGCATCCTAAGACACATCTTAAGAGTGTCTCTCTGGGCCAGACCAGTCCATAAACTCGTATATTTCCTATAGGCTTCTGTATTCCTTTTAATTTTTGTTCATAGATGGTATGCTTTCCCTCTTAACTCCCATCTTCATTGGGACTTAACAATATATTTGTGTCTTTGATTTTTTTTTCTTTTTATCACTCAGAGTTCTGTTCCTTTGCTTTAAACCCATCCCAGCAAAAAAAAAAAAAAAAAAACCTAGGAAAACAGCTGAGGGATTTACAGAAGTTGTCACTCAGGTTTGCTTAGAATTGGGAGTTGGGCAAGAAATTTGTCCAAAACATTTGGTTTTACATCTGGAAGAGAGAGATGCTTCTGTTGCACCCTTCCTGGTTTACTGCAGGATCTATGTGTTTGATAATTTCCAAATGCTTACATTATGATGTTGGGGATCTGAATCAGGGAAAGAAATACTAGTGTTAATGAATTAGCAAAGATGAATATTGGAAGCAAGAGGTGGAATTTTTTTAAAAATCTGTATAAATTCTGTAGGAACTACTAAACTTGTAAAATGTTGGCTCACCAACTTCTGAATGATACCAACTTTCAAAGGATGATGTTTAGGAAATCCAACATAATTCAGTGGAAATTGAAGAAAATCAGTTCATTGAAGTATGTACATTTTGATAAAAATAGATTTGACTTTTACCACTGTAATCTGCCTCTGTGTTTTTCTTACACTGATATTGGCAATTGGAGAAATAACTAGGAATTTCAGGAGAAGGCCTTTGATCCTTAAGCTCCATCATACAATACTGAAACAACTTAGTCTGAGTTAATCAGTTGTAAGATTTGTTCTCTGACTCACAGTTAAAATGAGTTAATGAAATACAAATATTTTGTTTTGCTGTAGTTGAGGTTCTTGTAAATTATTTCAGCATCTTAAAGTATTGGGATTGGTTTTACAATTAAGATGAAGGTATCACCTTGACAGAGGAAAAACCTGGCAGAAGTTAAAGTGATACGAGATCCAGTAGCCTTCTTGAGGGTCACTTCTTGAGAGTGCAGTTTTGACTGCATTAGCCAAGTCTTGGTAGAAATGAACATAAATGCATTAAGAATGTGATATGCTAAACCATTTCTGCAAAAAGATTTGTCTAATAATGTTAGCAGCATTTGTATGTAACACAAGAAACTCAAACTGGTACGAAATAGAAGGTCTCATACTGGTACCTAATGAAGCCTTAGCCTCTTCATTTATCCAAAGACAGGAAGCATTTGGCAAAGGTCTTAAAGTCCAAAGTAAAAAATATCTAGCATTTCTTTTCATAAGTTAATTTCATTATGTTATGTCCTCACATCTTCAATTTTACACTGCTTTTGTTTGAAATATTATGATATTTTTTAAACTTTTTAAAAAATCTTGTTTTTCAATAAGAAAAAATTGACTTGCTGAGGAAACCTGGAAGTACTATATGATAAGAATGGCCATATTTTTTTTCTAACTCTTACAAACATTTTCTGCAGTGCTCAGTGAAAACTAGAATTACTCTGAGGATTGAGCAATTTCTGCATATGTTTTGTCAAAATTGGCAAGTAACAGTGCAGAGCAAAATGTTGACAAAGCAACTTTGTCTTGACTTGCATGGTCTTTGCGTTGTTTTTTGTTGTTGGTTTTTGTTTTGTGGTTTGTTTTTTTTTTTATGGCACTCCTACATTTTGTGTGTGCAGGTGGGGTAGTGCTCTGACAAAGATCAACTGCTCAATATTTCGTTTTGCCCATGCCACCTCTTGTTCAGATTACCTACGTCTATGTTCTGCAGTGTGCGTAGAATTGTTTCGTCAAAGCTGCTCTGTGACACTCTTACTGTATTTGCATACTTAAAACTATAATGAATTTATTTTACACTGCTGCTGTAAGATTAGACAGCTTTTTATTACCTGTTTACAGAAGGGGAATTGAGGTATGAAATGATTAAGGCTAAACCAGCTGAACATCTAGGTCTTCATGTGCAATATGGGACACATAGATCTGATTTTTCATGGTGCTGGACATTTTTGTAGCCCTCCCCAAATAACGGGGACAAACTCGTTGGGTTTTTTTTTCCTCAAGTTTGCTCTGAAATTTATTTGAAAAATATTTATTTTCCATTATCTTGGGCAAATGCCAGAATTCTCCTTCCTGCCAAAGATGGCTTTGTGCCAGCATT
The DNA here is from genome assembly GCF_000690535.1 of Cariama cristata. Classification (NCBI taxonomy): domain Eukaryota; kingdom Metazoa; phylum Chordata; class Aves; order Cariamiformes; family Cariamidae; genus Cariama; species Cariama cristata. Next base: position 59,606 of record NW_009619041.1, on the reverse strand, counting down.
TGGCCATCACTCCTTTATGTGATCAGCATGTTGTTACATCTGTAGTAGTTGCAACTGCTTAGCGCTTCTCCAAGGAAAAGCCTCAATTCATCATCTGCAAAGGACAAGCCCTACAGCATTCGTTTGTAGATGCTTTGGCTTAAGTGATTTGGAAGATCCTGTATACTAGTCTTGCTTATTCTGTGGACTTAGATGATTTTTGTGTGTGGTTTTTTTTTTTCTTTTTTTAAACCTGTACATCTGGGAAATGCTGGCATTTCCTATTTTTGTGTCTGTACAGTTATCATATATATATTCCTTGTTCTGGGTAGTTGGTTTGTTATTAAACATATCATCCATTATATGGAATAACAGTAATCTTATATGTCATATATTGAATCTTAGGATGCAAAATTTCAGCAGCTGGCTGTTACCTTCTGTATCTACGATTGAGATAGAAAATGTAGGACTCTGATGGACTTCCCAGCTGTTCACAGTTGCATCTTTTGACTCTGGGCTTCTCCCAGATTTAGTTTATTTCCAGCTTCTACCACTGCTAGAGTTCTTCCATCCCATCCTTCCCCCTCAGCAGATATCTCTTTCCCTGATGCTTCCATGCTACTTTTCTCTTAACTCCCATTTATGTTGGCTGCCTCTGCCATCTTGTCTCATCTCCTCATGCCAGCCAGCCACTGTTGCAGCACTGCCTGCTTGGTTCTTGTGCCATTCACTGCAATGGCTCCCGATCAAGAGGATGAGCAACCAGAAGTGAAATCCTGCTCAGCTACTTCAACTTAGAGGTGGAGCATCCTCAGTGGCTCTCCGGGACTAGTGCATGCTTTCTTCAATGGACGCATGGATGGCAGGTAAGGAAGGGTGTGAGAGTTCCCTTCATTTGCAGTCTGGAGAAAATAATGCTGCAGGTCTCCCCAAAAGGATGCTTGTTGGTAAGATTCTTCCCTGCTAACTCCTTTTACTCCTTTTTTTTTTTTTTTTTTTTTTTAAAGGCTGCTAACTTAATTACATTTTTGGCAGAACAGCAGCACCACTGGTTCAGATTAAGGAGACTGGTTAACCTAGTTAACAAAACTGTATTTAACTTAGCTAGAATTAAAAGTCTGTAAACTAGGCTGTGTGCAGTGAAATGCTGAAGTACTTACTCGGAAGGGGGAGGAGTATGGAAAAGCACAAAAATATTTCTTGCTTCCAAAAATCAACCCTGGAAGAAGGGGTATGGTAAGGATGGAGAGAAGCCTGTTATATTTCAATGTATGTATGATGGAAATCTGCAATACAATATAGACTCTTGTTAAACATGAAAAAAGCTGCATGAACCTCTCTGCTTGCCTTTTTTTGGTTCCTTTCTGAGAAGCAAATATTTGAATATTGCCGGGGGGTGGCAGTTACTGGCCCAACCATAGTGATATGGCTGACAGAAGAAATAAGATTATGCTGTTGTGCTTCCAGTCCATCTCTTGTTTTCTGTTTCCATGGATATCTCAGATTCAGGAAGAGGAGTGATGTAGAATTTGCATTTCCCAATGTATGAATAACTATACCAGAAAATTCCTGTTGAGCTCAACAGCTGATTCCTTCTTTTTAAGGAATCTGCATTTGTAGCTTCAATATCATATTATTAGCAGTAGGATTTATTACGTTTTTGCAGTGTAAAGTAATAGGATTTAATAGGACACTGTTCTGAATTACATGGAAATATAAATCCAATACAAAAGTTACCGGTAGCATCCTTTATAGAGCAAAACTTGGTGAAGGCATTTGGCTTTGAGTTCAGTTGGTCACAGTACGTGATCGTGGCCATCACTGTACTTCCTCTCACTGGATTAGAAAACCGTACTTGTACGTGCTACAATATTTTTCCAGTAACAATGATTGTTGTGTTATTCTACGTGTTTAAAATCTTGTTGAAATTGAATATTATAATTACTCCCATTTTATTCACAGAAGCGGGTTTTAACTTTTATTACATAAGTATCCACAGCTCTCAGAGTATGTTCTGTGACCTTTTGGGGTTATTTATCTTGTTTCTTGTATGCACTAGAGCTTGTGTACTTTAATCTGTGTTTGCTGAGAAGCTGCCAAATTGCCTCTTCTCTTCTGTGCCAATCTATCTGTTTTTTCTTGTGTAATCCATGTTCTGATTGATGTATTAAAGGTTTTGTAGAAAAAATGTGAGCCATCTGTATCACCGTTTGCGTGTGAATCATGTTTTATGGTATATTCATTAAATGTATGTTAAGACCTTATAAACACTCAGCTGCTGTGTATAAGAATATATACTTAACTGAGTGTTTAAATGTGCTTTAGCATGTTAGGATGGGTGAGATGTGGTGCCTTTTTTTCATATGTGTATTCCCTTGGTTTGTTAATCTGAGGCTTTTAGATCCAACTACATAAAGCATTCCCAAATTGGAGATTAAATAAATGTGATTTATTCAATTTTCTTGTGTGTGTAAGTAGGTTTGAAGGACTGAGAACAACAAGGAAATTGCTTGTGGTACAGAAAAAGTCTTTTGAAACACTGGAATAACTAACTCTTACTGGTACGACAGCTGATCCTGCACCAGAGAATAGAATGAAAAAACCTCATTGACTTCAGCATCACTAGAGCTTGCGTGAATGAAGTCAGTGCCAAGACTTGATGACAAAACAGTGCATCCAAATTGCACTTTCAGATCTTAAGTACTGATGTAAAAATCAGAAGTTCACAATTAAAAAATTCAATGGGAGACAGACTTCTTTCCACAATTACGTTAATAGCAGTTTCAAAACTGTGTTGCTGCTTGAGGTTGCACACTCTGCTGTCTCTCCCCATGCGAACACAAGTGGCAAAAAAAAAAGACGACAATTTCATCCTGAGTTTGTAAACATTTCCTAGACAATTTTGAAGCCAGTATTGCTGGAATATAGCTGTCTAGGTCAGGAAGGAAAGATAGCAAGCCAGACTAGGTGGAAGACATCACGCAGAACAACGATACGTTAGTTTATGCTGAATTATTTCAATGTGCAGTCTGGTTGTCAGTTAAGACTTTGCTTCAAACTTTTCTGAGAAGCTAAATGTTTTATTCTTTGTTAAACTATAAGAAAAACATATGTTTTAGGAACTGTTGAAATTAGCCAAAATATTTGCTGTGCATCTGTATATGATTTCCCCTTTTTTCCGTATTTATAATGGATTTATAAAGTGTTCCTCATTGGTATAGTTTGTTATGCTAGGAGCCTCAGGTAGAATCACAACCCCCTTTTTATCATGCGTTATGAATAAATTCATATTTATAATGAGGCATAAATAGCTCAGTAAACTAAAATATTGATATAAAAACCTGCATGTAGTTGGGAACAACATTACTTTTTCCCTAGAATCTTGATGTCTCTGATCTCCTGTAGTGTGCTCCTTCCCCCCGCCCCCCCCCGCTTTTTCAACCCCTGATTTTGTGCAGGTTGTGTGAGGATGAACTCCAGTTAAGTACACTCGGTTCGTGAAAACATGATAATGTTTTGGCCTCATACGCTGCTGTGGGCAAGTCACTGGGATTCAAGAAAGATGTAGACCAGTTGGTTTTGGGGAAGGAAACAGATAATAAGACATCTAAGAAGAGTGACCTTTTGGGAAGTCTGAATGAATCGTGCTTATTTACTGGTGGGAGAAACAAATTTTCAAATACGTAAAAGACTGAGGCCAGGAAAGAGGTGATAATCTGCTTTCTATTCATACTGGAAGGACAAGAAGCTTAAACTGCAGCTAAAAGAATGTGGGTTAGATATTTTTTTTTTTAAAAAAAAAGGGCAAACAGAAAACAAATGAAGAAAAGGCAAAAACTTTCAAGTGGCAAGAATAGCGAGCACTGGAATAGATTGCCTGAAGACTCTGAGGAACAGATTGGAAAAATCTGTCTGGATTGCCTTGGAACAGGGCTTGGGCTACTTGACCTCTTCAGGTCCTCTTCTGTGCCTTTTTTCTTTCTCTTTTTTTTTTTTTTTTTTTTTTTAAGGATCTATACCCTCTGTAAGTCTAAATTTAGTACGAACATACGATACTGTGAAGTTCCCAGTCCTTTATTTGCAATAAAATTTTGCAGGCCAGTAAGCCTCGCTGTCCCGTGGCTGTTTGTATTTTGGTGTTTATGCTCTCCAAATTGAGATAATTTTTGTGCTGTTTCTGCTTTTGTATGCTGGAGGGGAGTAGCTGTTTACCTAATGGAAGAGTTTCCTACAAAGCAATCAAGAAACAATTCCATTTCAGAGGCCAGTTCCGCTTCTACGCTTAATCTCTTTTCAGATGCACCCTCGGAGTACAGGTGGTGTTAAGAAGGAGATGAATATCTGGAAAACGCCAATTTAGGGGCATAAGCTGCATTTACATTCAGGCTGGGAATATACTTGCCGCCTGTGAGTCAGCAGTGTCAAACAACTATGCAGCAGAAGAGAAAATGATAAAATAAAAAGGACAGAAGTGACAAAATGAGTGCAAATTATGTAATCAATGTTTCTCCTTTTATCAAAATAGTTATTTCAAACCTTAATGAGCTTTGCCAGCTGGCGGTAACGTTTTGAAGTATTGTATTAATAAGCATTCATTGAATTTTGTTAGTTTTGATATAGCGTGAATTTTCAGTAGCGCTGTATTAATATCTAGATGACGTCACAGCTACTAAGCAGTACAAGTACTGAAAAAGGTTAAATATGGATTTTAAGATATGCATGAAAAGAAAAGCCTTTTTATTATATGAAATGAGATCATATCAGGGACGTATGTTGTTGTTACAAGATGGAGATCTCTTGGTCCCATGCAGAAAGGCTGGGTGACTTACCGAAAATGGGGTATCTGTTTGTAATGGAGCTGTGTGATCCCATGTGGTTTATTACTGCTAATTTATTTATCTTGGCACTCATTCCTCTGCCCTAGCAATTTTAAGGTCTGGGGGGACCATTACATCATATGGGTTAAACTCTCTGTAATATAGACTCTGACTGACTTTATGCAACTACCTTAGTATTAAGCTAGTACTTACCATAGAGTACATCTTCTAGAAGTGTTTGGTCTTCATTTACAGACAGGGAAGGACAAAGAAACCACATTTTACTCTAACTTCATCAGTCGTTAATGACCCTCATTGCTGAAAAATGTAATTAAGCTCTATTTCTAATATGAATTTGTCTGGCTTCAGTTTCCAGACATTGCCTCTGGTTTCTGCTTCAGAGCTCCAATACTTTATTCTTAGTGAGATGTTTATACTCTCTAATGAAGTCACCTTTCAATTCTCTTGTTCTAAACTAATCAGACAGCTCTTTAACTCCTGCTGTAAGGCATTTTCTCTAGCCCTTTGTTATTACTGTATCTATATGAATTATTTTGGTTGTATTTTTATAAAAAGGTTTAAAAGAGAACTGCACATACACTGTTAACATCCACCTCCCTGGTGGAATACAACATACTAAAGTCAATACTCTCGCTGTTTTCCTGTTCATTTATCGAAGGATTACTCTGTGCCTCTTCATTTCTGTGTCATCTTCATTTCTGTACTATCATCCTAGGAGCTCAGATTCACATGCTAGCTCACTAGGAATTTTTTAGAGGCATTCCTCTTCAGAACATGCATAGAGTTCTACAGAATAGGTTAGAACATTTTATGTCTAGCTGTAAACTTTGTATTTTCTGGAATAAATTAATTTTACCTCATTAAAGCCAAGCCATTAAATGATTACTCTGAGTGCTAACCTTGCCGGACAGAATTTTTCAGATTTTCTTTCTGTATTTGTGGACAGATCAGTGCTGAAAATGCTGAATATGATTGCATCTGCACATTGAGTAGAAATGTACTTTCACAATGGCAGCTATTTTTATGAGTTTAGATACTTAGTATAAATCTGTGTAGTGCTTTCTAATCAAACTGTTGAAAGTGAAACCTCCTACAACCCCCTCCCATACTTCCTTTTTAGAAAGAAAATAACAGATAGCTTGCCTTCCATAATACTTCTTTGGCTTTCCTGAAGCCTTTCATGCAAATTTAGTGAAATATGAGGGAACTTGATAGGCACAGACTGCTGATGACAAGACGCTAAGCAGATACCTGGGACGTTGGATGCAGCAACATTTGTGTTTAAAAAAATGACTATGATCTGTTTTCATGAATTCTAATGCTGTTTTAACTGCTGATTGCTGGTCTTCCAAACTGAAGTTCCTCCTGATCAGTTTTTGTTTCCAAATTTTATGTATGGCTATTATCCTCTTTTCTGGTTTGACTTAGTTACATGCAGCACATCCCTGTCGGTAACAAGCATGGTGATCCATATGTTTTTAGGTTCAATATTATTGATAACTTCAGCAATTGCGGTCTGAGACAATCTTATTTTGAGGTTGCATCATCTGATGGCTGTTGCTATAAATATATTTGGTCACCTGCATCGTAGTTAGATGTAATTTACATTGATTTCTGTGACAATTAGATGCCTCAATACTTGGGGAAGATCGTAACCCTTGATATTTTATCTTCTGTTTTAGTGTAGGTATTTCTAAGTATGGATTTATTGTATGGTTTGGTGAACTGGAGGCTGCCTTATCACTGTATTTCTTGATCATAAGGAAAGAGGAATTTTGCAATATTCTAATTTGACCTGTGTGAAACGTTCAGAATACTTTGCTGCATTACTGCAAGCATCAGAGCTTGTATTCGAGAAAACCACCTGAAGTTGCTTTTGAAAACTGACCTGCGATAATTGCAGTGACTGACTGCCTTCGCTTTAAGAACAAAAAGAAAAATCCCAGCTATTTTCTGTTCTGAATTTGTCCAACTTCATCTTTCAGCTTTTAGGTCTTGTTTGACCTTTGGCTGCTCTATTGCAGAGTTTGTTTTGAAGCTTTTGTTCCCACAGGTACATACTTCCAGGCAGGAAATGAGCTACTCAATAACTTCCTTCTTGGTATAATAAATAAAGTTAGTGCTCTGACTAGGTAGTGAGAGGTGTTGTTTTCAGTCTTAGTAACTCTTAAAGTTCTTCTTTTTTGAAATTTTTTTTTAAACGTTTTGAATTGTGGATATTGGTAGGGACACACCATCTGGCATACTGGTGCCAAATAGAGGCATACAACGACCTCCAGTACTAATCTAGGAAAATAATAGGTCTCTGCCTTTCATGCTGGCCAACTAGTGAATAGTGACTTAAGAAATACTTTGTTTTGTTAAGTATTTGAATGTGATATCTGAAATTGGGAGACTTGGGAAAAATGTTTTCCTTTCCTTTCTGTGCTGGAAACTACCTCGTCAGTCCTCACGTGGTTGCAGAGCAAATGCGCGTTAAGCGTGGCCAAGAGCAAACTGGGTTGTGGCAGCAACAACCACCCTGAGGGCATTCTCACTGGGGTGCGTAACTTACTGTTCAGTGCCTAACCGGGTGTTACAGTCCCTAAAAAGCTGGAGTCAGCAAGTTGATTCAGGACAAAGCTGTGCCAGTACTATCGTTGGGGTTCAGTCCTTGCGAAGGGTCGTTCGGCGTTCCCAGGGGAGCCATCAGGGAGATGGGTGATACCAGGGATGTTTCTACTGCCTGCGCTTCGTGGGAGGTGGAAGAAGGAGGAACTGTGTTTGATGTACCTACCTCTGGAGGGTGGGGGCCAAAGTCTTGATGGGCAGTTGTTGGAGCCCTGTTTCTTGGTGGGAAGTACACTGGTTGTGTGGTTTGGTCTTTTGAAAAAGTGTTCAGGATGGTTTCCCATACGTCACATGGCAGCCTACGAATGGGGATGCGAGGGTTCAGCTCTTCCTTCAGCACGATGAATTCAAACCCACATGCCCTTCTTGTAGGGGAGACCCTGCCGTCATTTATGGGCAGATGGAGGAGGGAGGGAGGAGGATGCCTTCTGTTCCTTCCTCTGAAGCTGGAAAATGGCACTCAAAAAGCCAGGTCTTGGAGTCAAAGGGGGAGCAAACCCGTTTTCGGCATGCAGACTATGCTAATAGTTTATTCAGGGAACACGTAATGTGTTTGTTTAGCAACCAGGTTTAGTTTGTATTTTTGACTATTAAATCGCTTAAGGTTTGTTACTATATTACAGTTCTGCTTTATTGCAGTAGTTGCTCTTCAACAATTCCTTGTAAAAGCATCTTCCCATTTTACAGCATTTTATGATGGTCATGCCTTTTTTAGCCCCGCATGTGAGTAGAAATGCTTTTTAGGTTTTAGGGTTATTTTCTTTTTTTCTTGCAGCATCCCTGTGGGTAATTATCCCTTTTAGGATACAGAATTATATTAAACCTAGAGCACTCTCTCTTCCTATGCTTTTTGAATGATAATTTAGAAATGTTTTTATTAGTTAACTTGCTATTTACAATAATTCCTATAGATTTGTTATTGATACAATTCATCGCTTTTTAAATTTCATAATTGCTAGTTTGTAAGTCACTGCCATTAATTTTCCAGTTCTGTGTTGTGCTGGAAAGAAATGTTATCTTCCTACATTTAAAAAAGAACTTAAAGCAATAGATACAAAATGAGTGGAGAGGCTTCACATATCTTTTGTTTCTCACATTTAATTTTTACCTGTCTTGCAGTTTACTTGTAATTATACTCTGCAGTAATACTTCACTAGTAATTGCTTTAGTAGTGGGAGTCACTTATATTCTTCCTTTTGGATCGATGTGGACTACTGCGATGGGTTTATCGTACAGGAGGTAGATGTTTAAGTCTTGATACTTTCCTTTAAATGCCTCTGCCTGCAAGAAAGAGGCAGAATAGGAAAATGCTTTTCATTCAATTAACCCCAAACCTCATTTTTTTTCCCTTGGTGTCACAACTTTGGCCATACCTGTGTTTGGGATGCCATCAGTTCCATTTGTACCTACAGCTCAGCTTCTACACTCATGTATTTTGTGCTCTTTGCTAACATTTGGACGTAAAGTAATGAGTTATCAACATGCAGCAGCACATGAATATTAAGAAGTTGGAAGCATGAATGAACATCAGTATAAAATGAAAGCCACCAGAAATGTTTGGCTTGCTAGTTTTCATTTTCTTTATCCTTTTTTCAGTTGGCCCCGCTATTAAGCGTATTGAAATGTGTTGCCAAATTTAGTGTTTGATTTATGTGCAAGACTCTTTGCCTCGGGATTCAGCTGCAGATTGCTACTGGAGATGTGGGCTCTGAATGCCTGTATTTGGGTCATTCTTAAGTACACTGGAAAAGCCCAGGGAATGAGAAAGCCTCGCTGCTGTCTCAGAATAACTTTTACTCTATGGGTCTTCCTCCCACCTTATGATAAGTATGGCTATTCTGCCACTCTGTTTTTTTTTGTTGTGGTGTGGGTTTTTTGGTTGTAGGGCTTGGGGTTTTTTGTTTATGTTTTTTGGTGGGGTTTTTTTTTGTTTTGGTTGGTTTTTTTTTTGCTCAGGCTTTGTGCATATTATACACACAATATTAGAGCATAACATTTTATTATGTTTTTGTAGGTCCGGAGGGGGAAGAAACGTGCAAAGTAAATGTAAGGAAGGTTGTCTAAATGATTTCAATGGTTGAAGGGTGAGGGAACATTTTCATTGTGGAGGCTGTGGGCTGAGTTTGGGAGGAATGTTTCTGGGAGGACAGGAAGTATAGACTGAGATACATAATGATTCAAAGTTCGTTAGTAAAAGCCATGTGGATTAATTGCTAATTTTGGGCTGATAGGTCAGCGCTGGCAGTTCTTTACAACCTGACAAACTTGTTTCCTGCTAATTGGTCATGTTCCACTTATGTTCAAGGGAAATTTAATTGGAATCATTATAGAAATTGTATCCAGTAAGGAAGAGTTAGGGAATACAGAATTTTAAAATTGATATGTAGCAGCAGAAGATAAAGCAGGGAGTATGACTCTGGGGCAGTTTTAAGTGATAGGCCAAGGTAGGCAATCCAGGCGCGGTGACTTCTCGCCAGGCTCTGCTGGACCCTGTCTTTTCTGGGCATCAGGAGGGGGGTGTGTGTATAAATATTTTTTTTTTTCCCAATTTACAAATTCCTCCTGAGTTCAGCTGACAAAATCGGTTACGCTGCCACGGTGCCGGGAAGGCTGACAGAGTTGTACAGGTATAGGCGAGGCTGTGTTTGAGCAGTGCTATGGAAGGAGAGGACCCAGGTTGACTTTTGGATTACTTACGTGTTTGTGGGAGGAGACTTTTAGAGGAAAGAAAACGTTATTTGCAGCAAATCTGTTTGTAAACTTTGGGTCAGTGAGGCAGTAGAATCTCCAACACCATTATTCTAAAAATAATTTGTCAGAAAGGAGTTGTATGTCTCATGGTTTCAGTAGTCTGGGTGCTAAGGTGCTAAGTCTCCTTTTTAGAAAGGAGAGCACGAAACAGCTTTGTAGAGGTTTGACAGAGGCAGGGGATACCAAACGTATGTTAAGTAGAAGTTGATTTAATTTTATTAATGTAAGGGAAAGCATTTTTAAATGCAGTGTTTAAATTCTTTATCTGGGTTTTTGATTTTTATAAGATTGGTTACAAATGAAGGACAGTAGATAATTCAAACTCCCTTGGGTTAATGCCTTTTTCAGAAGTTATCACCCATTAGCTAGGAGGCAGAGGAGCGTGTCCATGCTTACCCACTACAATGCTGAAGATGAGTTCACTTAAATCAGAGGTGAGCAACCTAAGTGCCATGATAAACTGGCTCTTGGTGTAGCAGGAGTTTGTGTTCCTCTAGACGATGGTGAGGTATGTTGAGAAGATAACCGTTCGGTCTGGGCAGTCTTGCATCATGGAGAAGGAAAGTGTCACCAGTTATCTCATCTGTAGTCCTCCCAAACCATAGGAAGTTGGTAACAGGTTATTCTCAAACTGTGGTTCACAGTTCCTTCCTCTGAATGGCACGTGGTGGGGCTTGGGAACAGTCTGTCACAATATGCTATTTGGAATACATGTCTGAAATTACTGAGCCATAATTTAAATCTCCCTGAAGCCAAGTACAGAACTTCATAGTTATGCAATTTTCCTCTTTATCTTGCTTTCTCCTTTCCCCTTCTTCCTTGCAAACAAAATGGAGAATGATGAACAGAATTGAAAGAAATGTGCTTTGGGAAATGGAAAGCAGGAGAAGTACATAGAAAACTGTTTAATAAAAACCCCAAACAATCGGTATTATTATACCTGAAACACTGGAGTAAAATGTTAACTTGTTTTTGCAAAACATTGTCTTAAAGTTGTCCGCTTATCCAAGAGCAGTCTAAGGAACTACCCTTTTTAGACAGTAAGTCATCTAGTGAGATGGACTTGTATGACATACTGCTTTTAACTGATAAATTGGATAAGCAGTTATAGTTTATCTTAGGATTGAAATAAGATATATATCACGTATTTTATTACTAGTAAATATATATTAAGGAGACATTTGTCTTGATGCTGTGTAATGCCATGATTTGCATGGCATGCTTCTTCCATTACTGCTTCTTTTACCCGTTCTTTTACTGAATTACAATCACTCAGGTTTTGTTACTTCTATTCATTCAGGATCGTGAAACTCATTAAAAAAAAAAACAAACAACAAAACAACACGTGTGTACATCACAGTTAAGAATGAAGGCTTTTAAGCTTATATTCCTTATACCCTTTTTTGTCATATGTTTTAAAGGAGCAAGCAGGAGAAAAGAGATTAAAATGATAATTGGGAAGCAGTCAGCTAAAATTCTTTTAACTGGAAAATTTGAGTTAATAAACATATTGTTTAACTGAATTCTTATTTAACACCAATCTCTATTTAAGTATAGTTTAAATGTTAAGAATAGGTAAATAAAAGTGAGACTAAAAGGCAGCATATTTCATAAGTGTGGATGAGACTATAGTCAATATATTAAGAGTGGAGGAAGATAAATGAAAAAAAATTAATTTAATTCCTTTTGTACAATGAAACTCTTAAGTAAATATTTGAAGCAAGGAATGAAATTCAAACTCTTAAAAAAGGTTCAAGTGCTGAAATTGAGTGTAAGAGCTCTATTATACTCAAGAGAAGGCAAGACAGAAGGGGCTATTTAAAAGAAATGTGGAGTTACTACACTAATGTTGGCTCAGATATATCTGATGCTGGGAGTGTAACAAAACAAAAGTTAACTCTGGAAAGCTGCTTTGCTAGAGGAAGCCTTTACTACTAAAGGCAGTAGTAGAGGAGAACTTGAACAAGTACGTTAAAGATGAGATAGAGAATGTCCAAATTTAGCCAGGTACATCTTGTGTCAACACAAGGGTTGTGTAAAGGAGAGGAAGATACCTTTGCCTCTTTGCCGAGGGGAATTGAATTTTTACCTCAAACTGCTCTTGCAAAGCTGATTTTTATTTTTTTTTTAATCATTAGTAAGATGCATCAAAAACTTCCCATCTCTCTTGCAGCCTGCGTCAATACTTCGAACATTTTACTGCAAGTAGGATGTTTTTCACTTTTTACCACTTTCCATTCTAAAACCTAAATTTTATGCACATTTTAGCTTTCTACCTACGACAAGTACGTTATATGGTAAGTAGTATATTCGAAGGCTTTCAAAGCTTGGCCCTAGCAAATTTAGTCTCATCTTTGACAACCCTAGAAGTTTGAATGCTCTACCTGTCTGTGGTCAAGGCATCTCAGGTGTTTCTTGCATATGCATCTGTGTGAAGTTGTGAATTATTTGCCCTCAGTAATGCTCTCCTGCCAACTGGCTGCCCATTAAATTATGAAATGCTGTGTGGCATGTTTCTCTGAGGGAATGCGTCGCCTCACTTCTATTAATTCTTTTTTATACGAATAGCATCAGAAACTTTAGTAATAAATAGACAATTTAATTTGCTCATTGATGCACCTCTAGACAGGTGGCATTGCTCTTCTTTTGACCACTACATTATGGGAACTGCAAGACCTAGTGATTAATTACTATCAGAAGAAATTTAGTCTAGTTATCTGTAGATAAATCCTGAAACGTTTGACCTCTGAATGTGGACTTTTTTCCTGGTACTTACATTATGGTGTGTCAGTGGAGGATCTTTTTTCTTGTTGCATAAGTAGCTTTCTGTCTTGACTCCTATTTTATAATGGGTATTTGTATCTTCTTTTTTTTTTTTTTTTTTTTTAGCTAGTCGAACTGATGCCAAGGTACTGAGTATATATGTATCTGATACTTCTGAGTAGCTTTGTTTCTGTAGTGTTTGGAACATAATTCAAAAAATTCTCATATGGTGGGGCTTGTGTATGTGCTTGTTTGCTGTCATGTTTCTAAACAAATAGTGAACTTACAGAATTTATAAAAAAATTCTTCTACATTTCTGAAACAAACGAACAAAAAGCCAGTATAAAGTTTGTCAACACTGATTATTGCAAGATGACAGTGAAAGTTCAGCTTTAGTTGTGTGTTTTCTGAGTATAAATGTAAATTTAGGTGTCTTAATTGTGTAAGGGAATGATAACAGTAACGGTGCCTTATGTTAGCCAACTCCCCAACAAGTACTAGTGCATAACCATGGGAAAAGGAAAATGCTGGTTAATGCAGGGCCTAATTCTTTTCTGACTGTGCTAAATTTCTAAGGCATATTTTTTTAGAAACTTGGAGAAATCTGTACAAATTATTCTATGGCATATGTGAATGAAAAAAAAAATCAAGCTTTTTCATGTTAAGTATTTCACGTTATGTTCAAAGTTGGAGGAATAAGAGGATGAGATCTCTACAAAGAGGATGAGTACATTCACAGCAAGAAGTGAGCTATATAAATGGCAGATCACTAGTGTTTTTATTAAAAACAACATAGGGTTCTTGTGTGACAGTTTTTGTATTGTTTACTTCGTATGTCTTCCTAAAGACAGAAGTAAAGTATGATTTTGTTTTCCTCCTATAAACTTGCATAAGATACAGCAGGAGGAAACATTTTCAGATCAGTTGTTATTGCTTTTGCTTTCATCAAGGTAATATTTACAGATGTTGCCTTAAATGCTTATGGAATTTGTAATGTGTATCAGAAATAAGGCAATAAACATGTTTTTATATAAATATATGTCAAATATATATGTGCAATTTCATAGAAATAGAAATACAAACAATTTGCTGAGCTGAGATAGTGTTTCAAGTATTTTTGATAATGCAATTATTAAGAATTTTACAAAACTAGATAGAATTAATTGCCAGAAGATGACCAGATCATAAAGTTGCCAGATGGTATAGGGAATTAGAATAAAATATACCTTCTGTACCTGCAGAGCAGTCAAACTGTCTTGACATACAGATGCAATTATCTTTAGGAGGTATTTGAATTAACTTCTGCTGTGTTACTGGGCTTGAAGGGAGGTTATGTTGGGTAAAACTCTGCAGCTTGTCTTGTTTTGGATTAGAAGATCACTCTGCTTCTGTTTGGCATTTTTTTCTGCCAACTTACATCTACTGAACCTTCCCCCCCCACTTCTAAAATAAAGTTTCCAAACTGACTAGAGAATTTTGAGTACCCAACTTGCATTAAGATCTGGTTTTTGACAAGGAATAGTTGCTCCTTATTTTCTGAAAATTGAGCTTGTTTAAAGTGATGTAAGTTGAGTATTCAGAATTTTTTTTTTTATTAAAGTCTTTTCCCTTCACCATCAATGTATTAAAAAACCCAGAACATTTCTACACTAAGATTTAATACTTCTAAATTAATTAATTTCTTAAAAAGACAAGCCAGGTATTTTTACTGTCTGTTCAGGAGTTGATGGATTGTGAAGGAAATGTGAACACAGTCATTGTAAAGTAATGAACGGTCTGTGGTCTGATTGCCTGGCAAAGAGGAAAACCACCTTGTTTCGTCTCCGCTGATGCTCAGCGTAGCATCCGTTGTGCGAGGACAAACCTGACATTTGGGTTGTCTAAGCCTGTGGGTGCTTCCTGATCCCAGAAGATGGCTGTGGTGCTGGCTGAGCCTCTTGCTTGGAGCTGTTAGGTGTTGCGAGAGCCAGATGGAGACAGTATTTAGGGAGTCTGTTACACTGTAAAGAAGGTTCAAAAGTTCTCTGGAAACATTGCAGTTGTAGCCCTTATAGAAATTATCGTCACTCTTACTTTTCCCTTACTTTTCCTCTTTCCTTTTGAGGGCTTTCAGAAGCCTGGGAGAGTAAGAGATAAATGATAGTCCTTCAATGGAAAAACAACGTGGACCTTTGGTCAGCATAATGACGTCTGCTTAGCAAAACATTAAATAGTGGGTGAAGGCCAGCCATGTAGCTTGCTCTTCCCTCATCGCTGTCTTTTGGTGGCAGACTCCAGTGGGTGCCAGGGGCAAGGGGACGAGCTGGTTTGGGGAGAGGGCCCCGTTGCCAGGTTACCCCTTGCTCAGTGGCAGGAGGTGCTCAACCTTTTGCTGCCCAGTGCTCTTGGGTGAAGTTGGTCCTGCTGGCCCTGTCCCAACTCACCTGTCATCCCCACATCACCTTCCTATGCAGGAGGTCCAACACATGCAGCCAGCACCCTGTGTGGGGTCTGGAGGCTTGGGGAAGAAAGCAGAGAAGGGCATGGGAACAAACGTGACTCCTGTTTTGGAAGCCGATGTCAGGGGTGGTTACCAGCCATCCCTACGTGATCTGCCTTCTCCAGGAACGTGCCTGCGACTGCCTGTGCCTCTTCTGCAGCTCTGTCTACCTATCATCATGTGCCTTATCATCGTGGCCTACTCAAGTATGACACAAAATAATGAGCACAAGTTGCCCTGGGTTGACTTTACAGATAAGTTACACCTTATGGAGATGCTTGTTCCCTTTCACCGTTAGATGGAGCAAAGAGCTGTTCTGTCCTCTGCGCCTCAGAGCTGAGAGGTCTTTGCTTAAGCTCCTCCTGGGAGCGAATGAAGCCTCATAGCTTCCAAGGGCTGTGTATGTTTGCTTCAGTTCAGAAAAATAAAGTGCCTAATGCAGAATCTCGGTGTGTTTCGCCATCTCTTTAAAGTTGGAAAACTAAGCATGTGGTAAATGAATACCGTCAGTAATGAAGCAGCTTTTACGCATAAGCTCAGTCTTTCATGCATGATTTCTACTTTAACCCTCTCAACTCACCTAGAAAGTTCAGCCAAAGTGGTCAAAGGGGTAATCAAATACTTCTTGTTAAGAAGTGAGTTTTTGCCATCAGCAGGTAAGTATAACTGATGCTCAAGACTTAAGTTATTAGCCTACCACATTGAGAAATGTAGTTCTTGTGATTTGCAAATCATTTTCCATTGGAGCGTCTTTACGTGCTGTGAAGCTGTACTTCATACCTTATTTTGTGTGAGTGATAGCTGCTTTTGAAAATGTACTCATTTCTCCATTAACTCTTGCTTTTCTTTGTTTGGGTGTTTGTAAGGGGGGAGAGAATGAACATGGCCAGGAGCAGGATAAAAGCCTACTTGTGCCTGGTTGTGGTTGAAGTAGTCTCTGTTTTTTCTGTATGTGTCCCAGTGCATTGTGTTTATTTTGCAAAGACAGTTGCTTGATCAAAACAGTATTTCTTTCTGGCTATTCCCACCCCCCGAAGCTTGAGTTGCATCTGGTAGGCACGGAGTTGTGTATGCTTTCGGTTCGGGACTGGGAACCAAGTTTGGTACCTGGCTCCTGGCTAAGCCTTTCCACTCTTGGTACCTGTCAATGTGTGGTTAGTTTCTTCCAGTGCTTATTTTTTGCTGTTTGTATGTTTGTTTGTTGTTTGTGGGGGTTTTTTTCCTATGTTGAGCAAATATTTGACAATGAATATTTGATTCTGCAAGTAGTTATTCGTTTGCAAAGCCACTACAGCTCATCCTGCAGAAGGACTGTGTAGAACTGACTTGAGACATTTAGCGTATGAATCACGGTCGAATGTAAATCCTGCTGCATTCAGCTTGTCATACCTTATTTGCAAGTGTGTAGTCACACCGTATTGTAATAATTTGCTAGCATATTTTTGTGTTCATATTACGCAGCATTTCTTGGGATGGTATTACATCAGACGTTCTACTTTTTTTATGAGGTAAAAAGGGTTACGCCTTTTAACAGGGCCTTAGATACAATTTTAAGATGACCTGCCTTAATGTATAAGTCTCACTGTTCTTGCCTATCCAGTTAATTCATTAAGAAAGGGCATAATTACTTACAGTTTTGTTTTGAGTAAAAAAGAGATTAATTATCTTTTCTTGGCAGTCTTAATGGTGGTTAAACCTCTTTAGGGTTGTCAGACGTCTGTGGCAAGGTGGGATCTAGTTCTGTGGAGGAGACAAAGCAGCTCGACGAGCTTCCCGCTGATGCACAAAGCTCTGCAAATTTGTACAAAGCAGCTGCTGGAGAGAGGGTCTTTGGAGAATGAAACAAAGATATGATGGGATTTTGTGCATAGTTCAGTGCTTGGACATAATCTAGTTCATTATTGCACTGACTGTAAGTACTGTAGAAAGATCACTTCAGGCTTACCAAAAGTAATGCGTCTGTGGATAGCTCTTTTAAACTGGCTTCCATTGCAAACTCAGATTTTAAGTGATTTATCATTCTGCAGAGATTATTAGAGCTGCGACTCCTCCAGCTTTTTGCAGTACCAAACGTTTAAAGAGCATTCCGGTTATTTGCTTATTCATAGGGAAGAGTCAGTTGCCTATGATTCACTGTAGTGAATATTCAATCTAGTCTTTCTCTCCCTCTCTTTGTCCTCTCTCGGAGTCTAATGTGTGGTTTATTTCATTTCAAAATCTTCATGGATTACCTCTACATCTGTAGCTGGCCTCTCATAAGTAGCAGGAACACCTATTTGATGATGCAAACAGGGTATTATAGTACAGTTAGATTATGTGAAACAGTTCATAGAAAATTACTGAATGCATTTTGGATATGGTCTTTTTATAAGCAAAAAACTATTATCCACTACTAAAAACTGAAGGAAATAAAATATTAAACTAGATTAGCAAACACAAGTAGTTCAGTCAGCTTTCCTTACTGTACTACCCTCAGTAAGTTTGCAGACGACACCAAGTTGGGTGGGAGCGTTGATCTGCTGGAGGGTGGGAAGGCTCTGCAGAGTTGCGCCACGGAAGGTTTAGGTTGGGCATTAGGAAGAATTTTTTCACCAGAAGGGTTGTCAAGCACTGGAACAGGCTGCCCAGGGGAGTGGTGGAGTCACCATCCCTGGAGGCATTTAAAAGATGTGTAGGTGTGGTGCTGAGGGACATGGTTTAGTGGTGGGCTTGGCCATGCTATGTTCATGGTTGGACTTGATGATCTTAAAGGTCCTTTCCAACCTCAACAATTCTATGATTCCATGATTCTAAGAGGTGGTCAAGAATTCTTTTGGTTTGCCAGGTGAACTGAAAAGTCTGATTTTATACAGTTCAAAGCCAGAATTGATTTTTTTTTTTTTTTTTTTAAATTCTCCTGTCTGTGAATATTTCAGACATTTCATGCTGCGGAAACAACTTGAGAGTCTTCCTCCATGCACGATATGGTGCGGTAGTCAAGGCACTTGTTTAGGAACTCCAAATTCAGATCTGTTCTCGAACATGTTTTGAGCAGAACTTTTATAAATAGTTATCTAGTGGGTTTTCTGGAGTGAGTGGAGTGGGTTTTCTTTTGTTTGTTTGTTGTTTTTTTGGTTTCGGAATCGTGCCTTGGGAGAAGGGGTAAAATTAAGATGAAAAGGTGTTTGGACAACTTGATCTGGATTCACGGAAGTTTTTAGAGTGACTGAAACTGAATATTTCTTCCAATGTCAAATAGTAAAATGACCTTTCTGTCATTAAAAATAACTGTGTTCCCAAGGTAGCTGATAACTCTGTACCCTGTGGGAATAGCCCTGAGAATGCCAAAATGACTTGGCATGGTGTCTCTGTTTAAAATATAAGCAATCCTTTTAAAACCTAAGTGTTTTACTTGTAGAGACATGTTAGTTTCCATTCATCTTTTTGTTTGTACATCATTGTTTATGTAATAAAAGCGCTGCTACATCTGTACGCTGCCTGTGTTGTATGTGCACGCTACGCGCCTATTGAAATGAAAGAGGAAGAAATTTTAAAGACTTACGCACTTAGGGTAATGTAACAGGGCTCTCAGGAAAGGGATAACCTGTTAGGAAAGATTATTAGCGCATTTGTTATAACTAGCGGTGAGCTGGGAGCTGTGTTACTGTTGAAGTAAAGGCTTCTGACATGATGTTTGCTTGCTAAAGGCTCCCAGTAGCCACTGGCCTGGTGCAGTCTGCAGAGTGAGGCTTCCCAGTAAGTACAAGCACGTGGTCACTGGGAGAAAGCAGTGTCTCTGGTAAAGCCAAATCAGCTTCGTTTTAACCATAGGAGGAGATGTTCAGATGGTAGACAACAGTTTTTGAACAGTCGGAGGGTGGCCAGTGGATTTAGTTTTATTCTGATTTTTGAGTTTAGGTAAAAGCTAATCTCAGTACTGCTTGTGACTGAACAATGAAGCGATTGTGAAATGTTCAGCTGTTTAATGGGCATGTCCTGGCTGCATTCCAAAATTGCATTTATTTTCATATTGTGCATTTCTCTGTACGTTTCTTCTACTAAAAATTGGAAAAAATTCTTAGCGCTCTCATTTCCTCATTTGTCCTGTACAAAACCCCCTCGACTTCTGCAAAATATCCTGGTTGTATGGAAAACACTAAACATGACTTTTACTGATAATTCCAAAATTCAGCAGTTCATTTGCGTCCGGCACCATTATGAGTACCTTTGGTTGCTTTAGTGCAATAACCTGAAAAATGCACGAGTTACAAATAACATACAAGGACTACTTTTCTTCTGGGTTTCCGCTAGCCTTAATAAACTGATGTGAGTGAAAGAATGGAGGCAGTGTCAGGTAGAGATGTCCAGACTGA
The DNA here is from genome assembly GCF_000690535.1 of Cariama cristata. Classification (NCBI taxonomy): domain Eukaryota; kingdom Metazoa; phylum Chordata; class Aves; order Cariamiformes; family Cariamidae; genus Cariama; species Cariama cristata. Next base: position 39,834 of record NW_009619041.1, on the reverse strand, counting down.
CAGCAGCGTCTCTGTTAACCACTGCTAATGACAGCACTGAATTAACTGCACTGGTTATATCCACTGATAGAAGTTGGATCTTTCTGATTTTACGCTATGTAGAGGTTATGTACACTGAGAACACTACTGTAAAAGAATGAGAATGGCTATGAAAAGCATGAGTAACTTTTATTAAAATTGCCTTTTTACCTCACTTGTTACTTAATTTGGGCCCTACTCGAAATCTCCATGCCAGAAGCTGCTAATATATTTATTTCCAGTAGGATCTGATAGATCTCAGTATTTTGTGATCCTTTGTTTCCAAGAACCATGCTATAGGACGTATGCATTTTTATCCCCAGGAATTCAATCTATAGTTTGCACAGATAAAGCTACAAAAAATCCCACCCTCCTTAAAGTGAAATGAACATAAAATACCTGCTTATATGCTTATTAAAATACTTATTTTGATTTCTCTTTAGAAAAGAGTATGTCAGGAATTCATGACATTGGTTAAATGTATGAACTTTCGTGTATGCATTTCTGTAAGGATCTCCACAGGGTGAATGACCTTGACCCACAAGTAGTAGAACTGTTGGGTGCTTGGGTGTTGGGTGCTTGCGTTTTTAATCCAGTGCTCCTCTGAGCTGTTGCTAATGGTTTGAACACAAGGTAGGTCTCCGCATCAAGAACCTCCACACATCCTTTCTGCCTTCAGACTTTGGCGTATGAGTGAGAGGAAACAGGAGTTACTCTTTTGTGCTGCTATCAGAATTAATTCATCTGAAATCGGTTGTACGAGTAAAATTATCTATTAGCTTGCCTCCGTTGGTATTTTGTATAAGAACTGTTGCCTACAGCTGGGCAGAGAAGTGCAAAGGAAGGAGAAAGACTACCGATGTAACAGAAACATAGGTTTACTCTGCAGTTGACCTGAATTTTAACATGTTTTCTGAGTGTCCTCATCCTCTCATCCATATTCCTAGTGGTGTTGCTGTATGGGGAATTGCAACCCATATGTAATCTCTGCAGAGAAGGCGTTGGCTCCTAAATAACTGTAAATAGGGAACAGCCTTTTGGATTACTGCATGGCTGGATTAGCTGTGAAGTATTGAGGAACTGCAAACCGAAACCAAACTGCAAAACCAAAATTTTTTTTGTCTGTTGTCCAAGAAGCAAAAGAGTGGGTTTGGATTTTTTTGGTTGTTTTTTTAAAAACACATTTGTCATCATGGAGAGAGGGCAAAAAACCTTCCAAACATCTGAACTCGATAGTACGTGCCATTTGTCAGCTTGTTCATTAATGCTCTAGAGAAAGGCTGAGCTTTTAGGTGGGGGGAAAGGGAAGGTCTTGACACTCAAACTGGAAAAGCTGTTTATTTTGTGTCGTAAGTGACCTGCAGTGTACTCCTTTCAGAATAGCTTCCATACCTAAGAGATGTAGTCAATGGAAGAAGCAATAGATCTTTAGTGTGAACGCACATAGCCATCTACTCTAGATCTGATAACCTGTAGCAGATTTTTGTTGTTGGCCCCAAAAGTAAGTCCTGGAGCACCACTGCAAATTGCTGTAGTGATGTCTGATCAAAGAAATCCTTCTGAGTCACAAAGTGCTTGGAGGCATTGGGATTTTTTTTTTTTTTTTGCTTGCTTGCTTTCCAAGGGCTTAAAATGTGGCTGTTCCTTTGCAAAACAGCCAGAAACACCTTCCAGACCTGAAACAGTTGTGCTCTTTAGGACAAGCTAATCTTGGAAACAGAAGAATGGAGTCGGCTCCTTGTGAGAGGAAGGATTTGAATGGTGGAGCTGGCGCTGGCCTGCGGCCCCCGCGCTGGCAGGGCTGGCTCAGCCCCGTGCCCTGTGCTGGGACCTTCATCACGCGGCGAGGGAGCAGGAGCTGGAGTGCTGCCCGCCGAGGCTCTTTGGAGAGAACAACGGCCTTGTGAATAAGCAGGAGGAGGTTTTTTGTGCGGTTTTGTGTGGGGTTTTTTGTTGTTGTTTTTTTTTTTTCCCTTTACCTTGTTGAACCTTTACCTCCGTTGAACTCTCTCTGTATCTGATCCAGCTGCGGAGATGCAAGCTCTTGGCAGTGCACTGATCTTGAAAAGAAAGCACAAGGGAGGGAACAGGGCTGGTTACGATTTGCCTGTTACATTAATTTGTTTATAATATTCCCTTCTGAAGGTCTGGGCACATGTACAGGCTGCATTGACAATGTGTGAACAAAATGTACCTGGGAATACGTAGCTTTCCTTGGTCCACTTGTAGCACAAGCAGTCTAAAGAGAATGAGACGGTGACGAGCTGAAGATCAGGGAGCTCAGGGTCAGAGCAGGGAGGCTGTCGGTGAGACCGGCTGGTGTCCACACTTTGTGTTCAAAGTGACCATGTCCTTTGCGATGGCTTAGCTTTGATCTGCTGGGCATATACGCTATACTTGTGCACACAGAAGCACGCGTTGCAGCTTTTGAGTCTTTTTCATGATGATACATAAGATAGGGTGAACTTTAGGGTTCCTCCTGACATTTCTAAATGCTCCCTTAGGAATTTGTATCTAAGATTTCTGTTCAAGCTGTCTCACTTTTTCATGATGTGAACATCAGTGTCTTAAGTTTGTTTCTAGTAAGTGTAGAGTTTTATCTTCAACCTGAAGCTTACTGTGCGCGTTCCTTTTAAGGACACGGTGATTTCTCTTGTAGGTAAGTCTTGAAGTGCAAGTTGTGTTGAGAATATTTAGAATTTCTTCAAGAAAGAAAAGGGGTAAGCCTTGGCTTATAAAGTCATTCTTGTTGTCAAAGCCCTCTTATTCTCTCCGTTGTCCTGCCATCACTTGTATAGCCGGTCTTGTTATTTCTTATTTCGTGGCTTGGGGAGTCCCAGTTTCATTATTTGTGCACTTCAGGGCTGGCACTCTTCCACTGCCGTTAAGAAGGTTATTTCTAGACCTGCAAGCACAAAACTTTCTGCTTTGAGGTTGGCCTTGCGTTTAGTTTACTCTTACTTTCTGTAAATCAAATCCTTCATGAGATACATGTGTAATATCTGTAATTAGAGTGTCTTCTCTACTATTTTTACATGTTTATCAATTTTGTGCTTGGTTTTTATCAGGTTTCTCATCTGGTAGTTAATCTTAGATGTTTCAGCCTTCAACATCAAGAGCATGGCTTTTTCTTAATTGTCCTTCAAAACCAAAAAAAAGTAATTTGGTTACTGGTAAGACAAGGAAGATCTTGATCTTAGCTGTGAGTGACACTGGTATTTGTGTATGTGAACCTGGCATAGCTGTAGTCGAGGAGCTGTTCTGAGGAACCAAGGCCAGTCCTATGTGATCTGCTGTCAGGGTAGCTCTGACAATAATAATTCTGTTGGTTGGTTTTGTGGTTGGTTTTGTTTTGTTTTGTTTTTTTAAGGGCATTACCGTCTAAGAAACATCAGTAATCGGTCTTTCTTTCCATTTTTTGTAGTCTTTGTGTGATGAATCGCAGGAATCGTACGTCGCTGAACATGCAGAAACTCTCTGAATTTTTGGTTGTGAAATCTGGCAGTTGAATTGTCCGTCTAGATTTGTTTGCAAATTGTGATTTTGTCTAAAATTAACTTCCATGAATGTAACGAAACAGACTGAAGTCTGGCTTAAGATCTTGTCATCTACAAGCAGTGATGTGTGTTAAGGTCTGTATAGGCTGGGGAGAAAAATGTTGCAGTATTTCTTAAAATTTCCCAGTCTCCAATTGTTACATCTTCTCAAGGAACTGAATGCCTCAGGTTTTTTTTGATAGTACAGTTACCTTCTGATAGGGATACAAAAGTTATATTGCGTGATCTGGATGATCAGGCCTGAACCCTGTATGTTCCAGACATGGGAAATAACTGTGTTTTCACGAGTTTGCTCCCATCTCAGACATTAAATAAATCTCTCACTTTTTCCCAATTATAAAGCTTGCGAAATTAAAAAAACCAAAAAGTAAGAGTCCATGACATCTTTTTTTTATAATACAGGATCTTAAACTTTTAAGATAAATGCCAAATTATCATCAGATCTATAATAATGCTGCAGTAACTCTGAATTGAAAATACTTTTGATTCTTAGTTTCTGCTGTTCTTTCCACCAAGGTTTTTTTGCATTACAAAATGAATGGCTTTTACTTTCTTTTTTTCATTTGGTGCATCCCTATAGTATTCATTTGGTTCATTAGTAAATCAGGTGAACTGCACAATCATAGGAAAAATATCTAAGCTGAGATTTAAACCCACAAGTTTTCTCTCAAGTAAAAGGAAAAAAAAGCCACATTTCACATTTATTCCTTTGTCTGAGGCTTGCCAGATGTCGTGCAGATCTTAGGAAAAAATACGCAAAGAATAAAATGCATACTGATATACCTGGGGAACTAAATAATTGCTTCATGTTGTTATGGCTGTTTATTTAATCAATATTTTTGTCTCACTGATTTTCTTGATATTATTTTGATTGATGCTCGCTAGATTCAAATGACAGCCAGCAGGTGTTTTTCCCAGAAGAACTGACCAGCTGAAGAGCTCTCTTTTGGCAGGGGAGGGGAAAAAACCCAAAATCAAATAATTGTCTCCAGCCAGTGCCAGTTGGCTTCATCAAAGACTGTTAATCAAAATGCCAAATTTAGTTCTCTGCCTTTGTTGTGAGCTATTGCTTCTGTGCAGCAGATTTCACCCTAACTGTCCCAATTCAAGGCCGGAGTCACTGGTAGTCACTATTTTAATATAAATGTATGCTGTAGTCCTGAGTGTTTATTTTCTTCGGTTTAGTAGTTTGTGGTGCAGTTAGGTAGGCATAATGGATTCATCAAATAATCAGTTTTTCCTGGACACCTTCTTGTAAGGCATCTGTACATAGGGATGTGTTGTTTTCTTTAGGGAGGATGTGTGCATGCACAGAAAATCTTAAATACAGGTCTGAAGAAAAGTGCGATGTGGCTGGTGTGACTCAGCCTGTCATTAAATGTGTAAAAACTTATTTCATAATCTCTGTTTAGATATGAAGTTTATCTTTTCGAGTCTTTTTTTTCTTCCCTCTAATGAAAGCAGTTATGTTAGAAAACATACTTTTATTTCTCTGAGTTACTCTTTATGATCAACAGTCTGCCCTCTAGGAAAGCAGGTTGTATAACAATGACTCCTCTACAGGAATGCATTTTAATCTACTGTTAATGAATACTTTTATATGGAAACTTAGGAATAGATATTTATTAGTTCCTTCCTTTGATAATTATGGAGATAGATCCTTCTAATCTAGTTTCCTGTTACAGGAATATAATACCTTCACCATTTCCTATGGAAATTGTTACCCTTTAGGTGACTGTTCTAATTATACATCACAGTTATGTATAGTCACTGTATTCCACATTATACTCATCCTCTTTAGAATGACACTTGTTGTTTGTTCGCATCTAGACCATTTGTATAGGTGCAGCAGCGTTGCCATTAAATAGAAATCAAACTTGCATTTTTTCCATGAGTTGTGCACATACAAATAACGTGTTAGGTTTTCTTGTTCCTTTTCAGGTTTAGTGGGCAGAGTTCTGTGTTTTCTTGTATTTTGGTGTCTTGCACGAAGGATTGTTACAAAATACAGAAAAGAAAATTATTTTCACAGGGCAGTGCTTTTAAAACCTGTAAGTTCATATTATAAAGCCTGAGAACTATGTGAAATTTTCAAGAAAAGTAACTGTGATGAAAGGAATATAAGCAAAAATTGAGGGATGTCAAGGAAAACATCTTAAATAGCATGGGACCATGCAAAATAAGGGTATAAAAGCATTTACAATACGAGCAAAATTTAGGCAGTGGTATTCAAAGAAACGTAATTAATTAAAAATCCCTTTTCTTATATGAAACAGAGGACCTCAAATCAAGTGATAACTTCTTAAAACTTTAAATATGTGTACCAAATTGCTTGCTATTAGACCATTTATGTGAGGTAGGGTCTTGTGACATATGAAATGTTAGGTTCAAGTTTTGCTATCTGCTGAAGTAGATGGCAAATCCCAAGTGCTGGGACACCACACATTTGTGATACAAGGGCAGAGCAGAAAGCTGCTGGGGTTTTGGAATGCAAATGTATTCTCCCGATGATGTTCCTGTCGCATGAACATGCTTGGTTTCTTTTGGAGGTCCCAAGAATTTTGCATAACAAAGAATGTCAAGGAAAGGAAAAGGATTCTTCTTCACTGTTAAAAGTATTCGGAGACTTTATTTTTCAGTCTTCCTTCCCAGCTGTTTGCACAGATTCATCATCTTGAGTACCTATCGAGTGCTCTCGCAGTCTGCAAGTACAAATAATGTAGTTAGCTGCAGTGCTTCCCAGGTAGTGAATTAATTTTCTGTTCTTGGTCCTTGGCTTTTTTATTTTTAATGCTGCCAACTAGCCTGTGTCAGATCATATATCTGCTTCTCATACCCATCGTAGCCTCCTACACTCTAGATTGGGCTCTTCTCCTGCTTCCTCTGATTGCCACTCGTGCCAGCCACATCTCGTGCATCATGGGCAGAGGAAGGGACAAGGCAGGATTCCATAATACAATGAGAAATTAGAATATTCTTTATGCTTAGTAAAAAGCAAACATCCTGGGAGCAGGGAGGTGTAAAAAGATGATTGGTTTATAGATTTTTGTAAGAGTAGTTTGGCTTATGCCTTCAACCACAGCAAAAAAATAAGTGAATATAACAGCAGAAGAATCTTACTGATTTGCAGCTCTGTCTCTTGCACGTTATCCCTCAATATTGGTGATAAATTAAACTCTTAAATACTTTCAATGAAGTATTATGTATAAATACTTGATCATATGTGCTGACAGTCTTTGGTCTGAAACATTCCAAGTGAAATGGTTTGGGAACTGCCAAGCCTCAAATGAACAGTCATGACTCAGGGAAAGATGGGAGGGATGGTAATAAGAAAATGGCATGAAGAATATATTTTAATAATAGCAGGCTAAGCTTATTTGCAGTTTTGTTTGGTGAACTACTTGTACCATGGTTGATACTGGTAATGAAAGGTGACAAGGTGGAATAGGACTGAAGACCTGATGAGATGAGAATACCTGTGTTACGTTGTGCTACTGCAGGGGTTTGTGTGGGGAAGCCAAAACTGGAACGAGCATAATAGAAATGTATTTGCACTGTGTTTAAGACTGTAGCATACTTCTTCAGGTAATTAGAATGCATTTTTACATCTGATATAAAATATTTCATATCTAGCTGTATTTTCCACAATGTGAGTGTACACTTCATAAAGTGTAGGGTGATGAGAGGTCAAGAGATCTAAATTGACATTGTTTAAGTACCAGTTTCCTTTGTGATTGCTGAGATGCTCAACCGTTTGAGCCTACTCTCCCTTTCTATAAAAGGAAAAATAAGCCAAGATACATGATTGTCTTATAGTATGGTGGTGAGTAAAATACTGTAATATGAAAAAATGTTGGAGAGAAAGAATGCGTGCTTTAACAGGAGCGTTTTGAACATATTGGTAAACATACTGTGGACAGCCTTGGCGGTTTTCTAAGTGCCAACCGGTTATTAGAGGAAGAGGGGAATCTTTAATGTGTGCACTTTCAGCAAAAAGACACATATTTTAACAGTGAAGAAGAATCCTTTTACTTTCCTTGACTTGCTTTGTTAAGCAAAATGCTTGGAACTTCCAAAAGAAAGCAAGCATGTTCATGTGATGGAAACAGCATTTAGAGAATACAATTACATCATCCTCCTGCAAATCTTGAATGTTTATTTTGTGTTTTTTTTGTCTTATAAAAAGACATTAGTTTTTTGTATATTAAAAAAATAACAAAAATGTTTAATATGTATATCATATACGCATATATATCAAAGCTGTCCATAAAGACACCAATGAACAGTTAAAGCAGTGTTTAAAACCTAGTCAATAGTGCTGCTTTTTCTACCAGGTGTCAGTCCTACTGCTCAGATCTTGAATCCACCTAGAAGTTGATCTAGAGTTCTCTGGAGGTTTTATATGCCACTTCAGGGTGAAAGGGTTTTGAGATCCTTTCTTTGAATTCTGCTTTGCTTTTTGTGCAGCATTGGAGTCTTACAGATTGCTTGGCAATAATTCCTTTTGTTTGTTTGTGTTGTTTTGTGTTTTTCTTCCTTTGGGATGGGTGGGTTTTGTTTTGGGTTTTTTTTGAGTTGTGGGATAGCTGCAATATGTAACTCCCTTCATCCTCCAAAGAAACCAGAAGTCTGAAAAATATTAATGTATCAATTTTGCTGTGTCCCACTGTCTTCAAGTCATTTCCTACTCCAAGTTAGTATTATAGACTATAGAATGGTTTCATAACTTACAAGAAAGACTTAAGCTTCAACTCCTCATTGTCGTGATATCTTTGTAGAGGAAGAAGCCAATAGTATTTGCTTGCTCTAGAAATAGAGGGGCTTGTAATTTCTTTGCTGCTGCTTCCCATATAGCTGCTCGCAACAGCAGTTAAGACAAGAAGCTTTTTCTTCTGGCTTCTAAGAAGATCCAGAAGAGAGAAGAAACACCAAGGTGAGGTTCTTACTAGGAATGAAGGATTTAACTACTGATTTCAGTATTATTTTTTTGGTTGAAGGAACTAGGAGGCACCAGCTTTACTGCTATTGACAGGCTGTTCTTTGAGCTCTGAATGCTGTTATGAAACTTAAACCTTATGAAAAGATTGTGAGCTTTTGGGGCCAAGGGTAAACCAACTTGCTGGAAGCCTGGTGCGGCTGGTGCTGTATCTTTTGTTCTCTAAGCCTATTTTGTTACGAAAGCACAGAGTGACCTCCAAACAGGGTGATTTAATTGGATGCTGTTGCCTTGCTTGACTCCATCATTGAGTTTGTTTCGCAGAATCACAGAGTCACAGACTGGTGGAGGTTGGCAGGGACCTCTGGAGATCATCCAGTCCAACCCCCTGCCAAAGCAGGGTCACCTACACCAAGCTGGACAGGATCGCATCCAGGTGGGTTTTGAATATCTCCAGAGAAGGAGACTCCGCAGCCTCTCTGGGCAGCCTGTGCCAGTGCTCTTTAAGTCTTTGCAGTTTTCTGTGTTTTCTGACAAGTCGTAAGTCTCCAAGCTGTGCTGGGTCCTTGTAAAATAATTGGTCTTTGAAATTAAAGTGCGTGTATAAGTATAGGTAACACCGAAGAATAAAGTAACACTTTCTGTCCCATCAGCTATTGTTCTTTACTTGTGTTGGCCAAGGGTATCAGAAACTCTATCCAAATTATCTGTATTTCATTGTCCTTACTCAAAACTGGTCTTACAAAAAAGGAAGTCAGTGAAGGTAATGATCATCCAATCTGCTTTTAATTTGTAAGAGCAGACTGGTGGCTAGATGACATAGTATCTGCCACATCTTGTACTGAGGGAAGCTGAATTAGCTATACCCTCCCTTGCTTCCCAAATGTAGACTTTTTGGTATTTGTTCCTTTTTTTTAATAGTGACAAACTTCATCCTCAGACTTCAGCACCGTCACTTTTGCTTCTCCCAATCTGATGAAGTATCAATAGAGAATGTGGTCATTCAGGTACGATCAGTCTTCCTTCACATGTCAAAACTAATCTTCATACAGTGGAACCCAAAAAGTGCATCACTTACTGAGAAGCTCAGGAGCTGGGACTCTTGCAAAGGACAAGGTCTGTCTCTCTCCCATCTCTCCTGTAGCTGGTGGGCTCGGATGGAGCTGGGTTCCCAGGGCCATGTAATGCTGTACCGCTCGCAGCAATTCTTCCTTCCTTCCCGAAGTACGAGTCCCCATTTGCATCTGGGTTTGAGGCAACTTTCAACAGTTCATGACCATCTCTAAGAGTGTGTTTAGATGTTTATTATTCACAGTATGTTGCATTTCAAAGAGTGAATCTGTGTAACAGAGCTTGACATTCTCCAGTTATGTCTCCATAATAAGAGACAGCTGAAAACATGTATAAAATGAAACATGGCTGTCAAAAAATGTCTGTCTTACAGTTGTGGATTCTGCAGGAAATTCATATGGCTTGGTTATATGTTGGCTGTAACTATACAGCACACTAATGCAACAGAATTAAACCTGAGTGAAATAGTGGAGTCAGAGAGAAAGAGAAAAATCACTTTCAACAGCACTGCAATGCAGATGACAGTTTTTCTGGAAATATGAGCACAGAGGCTGTGGTGGGGATAATCGTGTGTTGTCTACCTTACTGTCTGGTCACCTGTTGTTCATTGTTTGGGTTTTTTTTATTTCCTAAGAGTTTGCATTTGTTGCTCCTCTTTATACTTTTGTTAACTTTTATGTGTAGTTTTTGAAGGCATTTAGCAGCTTCAGCAAGCCATGGTGTGATTGGAAGAGGTTTATTGAGATGCCTAGGTCGTTAATCTGAATTTAATACAATACGATGGAGAGTAACCTTAAAAGTTGTAAATAGTCAAAAGAGATTATGTTCAAAGAGAGACTGCATTTTTTGCTTACACGTAAAAAATTTTTTCTGGGAAACATTTTGTGAGGTTATTCAGATAATTATTTTTCAGGTAGTAAGTTAGAATAGAACCAAATCCTTACTTACATTTTTTTTTTTGGCTTATGTAAGCAAGTTCAAGCTTTGCCTAATATATTTTTTCTTTATATACTTTTGAAATCTATCTGTTGAAAAGTGCAAGGACAAAGTAAAAAAAAAATCCAAAGAGAACTGCTCTGATACTCTGATCAGATTTTAATAAAAGCTATACTCAACTGTCTTTGCAGAAGCACTACTGTCACTTCATATGACAATCCGAAAACATTAAAATATATCAAGTTTGAAATAATACCAAATCATATATGATGCTGATGAAAGGCAGTTAGTACTGTGGTAAATTCCTACCAATGCACAGGAAAATCTGACCAGTGACTCCAGAATTGAGACTCCTTTTTCCTTTATGCAGTCTCTTTTTACTGGAGAGGAGGAAGAGAATGGGGTAAAAAGAAGAAAAGCCTGGGGACTGTAAAGTCCGTACAAAGCAAATAGGTTTTTTGGTTTTGTGGTGTTTTTTTGTTTTTTTTTTTTTTTTTTTTCTAAAAAGCATAATTCAGATAGTGGGAGTAAAAGGTATAAAAAGCCTTTGTACCTGGCAGCCATTTGTTGAACAGGCTGTCATTATTTCTGTTAAACTCTTGCAAATCTTCTGCTGGAATCTGAATGTGTAATTTTCAGCCTTTGGCAGGAGAAGATGGCAGTACCCCTTTTGCTTCTGAATTCAAACAGTGAATGCGGGCATTGGGAAAGTTTTGCTGTGTTATGTCAGTGCTCTGTTACGCTTTCCATACAGACTCGCCACCCTTTCAGATTAGTTGAA
>NW_009619041.1:21205-28504 GCF_000690535.1 Cariama cristata | reverse complement strand
AGAAGAAGACCCCAACCCAACCAAAACAAAAAAACCCACGCGGAAACCAGAACAGACACGTTCATATGTGCAGGTGGTGAGACATGGACTACGTGGATTTTCTACTCATGTTAGTGGGTTTTGCGTTCATACGTAGAGACGTGCTTTAAAAATGTCATCAACTCATGTGCAGTGATGAAGTTAGAACTTGTGCCTCCTTGCATACCAGAGGGCCTTGGTGTAGGCAAGGCTGAAGATACCTGTTGTTTAGAGATGACTTTTTTAGGTTTTTGGTGGGGTTTTTTTGTGTTGTTTTTTTTTTTTTTCTCTCTTTAAGGTAGGCATGTCCTACATAGGGTGGTACTCCCATATTCTTTTTTTCTTTACACGTCTGTACATCTGTGCATCTCCAGCATTTTTCTAATGTACTGCATATTCTGAACCCAAGAAGTTGAACATCGTCAGGAGAAAAATCTGCATGTTGCTGAATTGTACAAAACTTAAACTTGTGTTGCAGGTGCAGCAGGCAGATTCTTTCCACATGGGGCATATATAATGATTCCTGTAACATAAATAATTATGAGTAAGATATACATGTGGAGGCCAGCTTGTCTTTCAGTGTGGTGCCTGCTGGGTAGCACCTCCTCACCCCCTGTAATCAGATGACTGACAGTGCAGTGACAGAAAGAGATTCTGTCAATTAGGAGTTTAGGGTTATAAACAAATAGTGGTTTAAAGACTTGTGTCCTTAAATCGGATTAGAGGGATGTATCCTTTCTAAAAATCACTCTTGTGTGATCTGAAAAATCTCATTTCTGGAGTTCAGTCAGCAGTACTGTAGGTTCTCCGCGCTGTTTTCAGTAGCTGCTGTTCTACGTGCAGCCTGGCTTTGTGGACTGGGACAGAAAATACATGATATTTGATGGTAGGTTTGCGTATATGCTGAAGGTTGGCCTTTTTCTTGTCAGTGGAAGTGTGCCCGACTGGCTTAATTCCTCCCATAAGCCCTAACACTGCACATGGTCCTTACCTGAAATTTGGTTTAACAGCAATAAAGGGGCATTGATGTTCACATATATTTCCGTGGTTGTGTCAGCATGAGGATCTCTCTGGTATTCTAATGTTGTAAGAGAATCTTTTTTTGGGAGGTTTTCTTTAGACATCCTAAAAGATTGTTCATTTGTAGCTGAACGGGTCTCATTGCTGTAGGATATTGAATGCTGTTCCTCTTCCTTTACTAATTCTTGTTTGTGGGGGTTTGGATCAATCATATCCCTGCTTTCTGATTGTCCTCCAGCTATAGACTGTGGTTTGGAAATCTCTCACTTCTGCGCTTGTTTATTTTGAAAACTAGAAATAGAGGCCACTTAAATTCCATTACCAGTATCCTGTTTTTCTCTCCATTTCTCTCTTGATATGTTTACTTTGCCTGAGGATGTCAGAAAAGAATAATTTTATAACATTTAACTCTTACATTGCTGTTGCGCAAAATGCAACTCTTTTCCGATGCGGACATTAGTGACTCATTGCCAGGCAGTGCTGAGCTCCAGCCTTGTGAGAACCACATCCTCTCTTTATGGCTGCAGCATGTTTATCCTTACCTTTTTCTCCTTTCCTTTTCTTTTTTTTTTTTTTGTCTTTCTTTTTTCTTTTTTCTCTGTTTTATTTCCAGACTGATATTCAGAAAAGCATGCGTAATTCAAGGGCGCAGTATAAACGTTAGAAGTGCAAAAGTTATTTTTTAAGCATCTGTTTCGGAAGTCGGTTCATACTTAATGATAATCTGAAGCACGTTTTTCAGAAGGACTCTGTTAAGATGATTTGTTGTGTGGAAAGACTGATCATAATCTATTGAAGAGGAGGATTCCTTTCTTACAACTTTTTCTATTCAGCGGTGTGGTGAATTATGTAAAAGTTTATATAAGGCTATGTTAAAAAGTTACTGGTTTGTTATTTTGCAGTTTTCTTTGCCTCTTAAGATTTGAGGAAGAGTTCTTTGACTGAACGAATGAGACACTCAAGCAACCATTGTTTGGACACCATTGTTTAATGAGAACAGTAATAGAAAGAAAAAAGAAAGCGGCTCCCTTGTTTTATAAACCAACGAACAAACAAAACCCAAATTGGTAAGAGATTACTTGACTGTGCAGTTGATTGTCAGACGTAAGAAGTGTCTGACTTATTACCGAAAATTAAAAATAATGACTTAATTTCAGTTTTGCAAATTTGCTTTTTCATAATTATTTTCTAGATTTTTATGAAAGCTTCCCTAGATTTTGTTTCTGAAACTTAAAAGCTAGGAAAAAAATAATTCATGAAGATTATGAACCCACATATTTCAGCACTAAAGATAAGCTATATATCTTAAAAATATAAAATCAGGCTTACATAGAAAAACCAGACACCTTTTGCTCATTTATTTAACTGAATGCACTTTGTTCTTTACATGTCATATTTCTATTGTGCTAGAAAATGCCTGAGACTCTACAAGGTGAGATTTTTTTTTAATGCTTTGCCAAGAGAGTTTGCAGGATTTGTATAACCGACTGTATATTTTAAGAAATGTCGGTTTTTAATAAAGATTACAGATCCATCATTTAATGTTCACAGTAAACTCGCATAGCAGGGATTATATTCAAGCTGTACGTTGATGGTTTTTCAGAGATTTACAACTGACTCTGTAAGAGCAAGAATGTTGTGACTGGTACAAAATTTCTAAAAGAAAAAAGTAATAATATAATTATTTATTTATAAGTACATTTTGAGAAATTTGGATTTTTGGTTTTGGACATGCCTTTTTTTGTCCAAGATTCAAGGAGCAACCTGTCTTCACTGAAATGGCTCAATAAGTGAAAAATACGTGTCAATAACTGCAGAGTTTAAGACTGTATTTTCCCCTAGAGTGAGCATTTTTTTTGTACAGTTAAAAGTTCAGAGAAGAACTAACAGTAGTATAGTATTATATAGAAGCAATATATATTTTTACTTAATTGCTCTTTTATGCTATAAATTTACTAAATTTAGTAATTTGGTAAATTTAGTAAAATTGAAGTATAGTATAAAAGAGCAATTAAGTACATTTGCTTAGACTTTTCTGCATACGATCAGGATACCCAACCAGTTTTTCCTTAAAATGAAAGTTTTATGGAGATTATAAACAAATGTAGCTGCCATTTAGAGACAGCCAAGAGACTTTTACAGTTGAAGTTTCACCTTCATTTGACAAGTGACAGCGCTTGGTTTTTACTCTCCTCGGTTTTGCTCCCATGAGCGCTCGGAGCAAGTTGACATTGTGGCGGTTGAGTGGTGGTTCATTGCTGTTGCTCTGCTTAGCGTTAACAGGGAGAGAACAAGGTGACTTTTCCTCTTGCCTTGCAAAACCCATCTTGCAGATGTCTCCCAGGGGGCCGCACAGCCATCGTGCCGTGGGTGCAGAGGAGGAGGAGGAGCGCAAGGGCAGTGGGTGTAGCAAGCCCTGAACGAGCCTTCGTGGTCTCCTTTGGGGGACTTTTGGTAAGCTGTGTGGAAAGAGTCTAGCCTGGCTTCCCGGATAGGAAAAACTCCTTTTGTTTTGGTTTTTTTTTTTTTAAATTAGTTGGGCTGCTTGACGCAGTTCAGCAAACAAGACTTGGGAACCTGTGCCGGTTACCTGGTGAGGCACGCCGGCTGTTCTCAACTTTCTTCTGCTTCAGGGATCAAAGATGATGCGCATCTTACTTAGCCAGCTTTCTTTTGTTAACACCTTTTTATTAAGACTGTAACATATTTTTTGCCATGCTAGATGTATTTGTATTTCAGAAAATGAAACATTTATATAAACTGTGTGTGCTAACATGTGACCTAGGAGCAATGTGGACTGCTTTCATAACAAAGTAGTTCTGCATCTTGTTTGTTTCTCTTCTAGGATGAGAATGCTTGTGAGAAGTAACATCTCATTTCTTTAATTCGCTTGGATGTAAATTGCTTTGGAAAGAGGAGGATAACAACCACCTGTGATTGCTGAAGAAAAAGGGAAAAAATGTACAAGAAAAATATTTTTAAGAAGAAATGAGGGTTTTAATACACTTCTCTAAAAATAGGTTAGATAAAGTATGTCATTCTGCTCTATTTCAGTCACATCGGTTTGTTTCATAGATTTGTTTTTAGTCTCGGTTCCTTCAGGCAGAGAAATTTAAGAAACATGAGATCATCGCATCTCTGAAGGGAGGCTACCATGAGCCTTACAGAGCTTTGCAAACTTAGTTACCATAATGCCTGTATCAGCCAAAGGAAAACTTTTGAGTGGTTGAACTAAAACGGCCTGTGATGTGGAATGTTGTTCTTGACTCCTTTGGGAAGTTAAAATGAAGGTGGAAAGAGGTTGTGGCATGGGACAGTGGGCTAAACCTTAAACCTGCCAAAGAAAGGTTAGAACAGCCCCACTGATTTCACCATCTTCTTGAGATGTTTATACTCTTGGGGGGAAAAAGATAGAATAAAGCTAAAGTAGCTATAAATCTTTTTGTATCTGCTTTCGTAAATTACAATCATAGAATCATAAACCAATCCAGGTTGGAAGGGACCTTGAAAGATGATCTGGTCCAAATTTTTGTGGGAGCGGCAGCCTAGATGAGATTATCTAGCACCCTGTCTAATCACATCTTGAAAACCTCCGGTGATGGGACTCTACCATGTCCCTGGGGAGGTTGCTCCAGGGATTGATAGTTCTCACTGTAAAAAATGTCTATGTTATGTTGAAATGAAACCTCTCCTGGTGCAACTTGTACCCATTGTCCCATGTCTTCTCCATGTGGCTCCTTGTGAAGAGAGATCCTCTGTTCTCTTTGTAGCCACCCTTTAAGTACTGGAATACTGTCCTGAGGACCTCCCTGAGCCTTCTCTTCTCCAGGAAGAAAAGGTCTAACTCCTTCAGTGTTACCTCACAGAGCAGGTTCTTTAGCCCTTTGGTCATCTTCGTGGCCCTCCTTTGGACCCTTTCCAGTCTGTCCACATATTTCTTGAATTGTGGGCACCAGAGCTGGACAGGGTATTCCAGGTGTGGCCTGAGAAGCGCTGAGTAGAGTGGGATGATGACATCCCTGTCTCTGCTAGCAATGCCCCTGCCAATGCAGCCCAGGATCCAATTTACTTTTGTTGCTGCAGGGGCACACTGCTGGCTCCTGGTCAGCTGCTTGTTCACCAGGATGCCCAGATCCCTTTGGACCAGGCTGCTCCCCAGCCACACAGATCCTAGCCTGTACTGGGCAATTTGTTTATCTTGTCCCAGGTGCAGGACCTTGCACTTGTTTGTTAAACTTCATACTCTTCTTGCTAGTCCACTCTTCCAGCCTGTCCAGGTCTGTCTGTAAGATTACTCTCCCTTCTGAGGTGTCATCAGCAAACTTGGTGAGGGTGCTTTCAATCCCATTGTCCAGATCATTTATGAAGATGTTGAACAGCACGGGACCCAGTATTCATCCCTGGATGATGAACTTGTGACAGGCTGCTAGCCTGAGTAAAAACCATTGACCACTACCCTCTGAGTGCAACCTGGGAGCCAATTTCCTACCCATCTCACAGACCTCCCATCCCGTCTTCGTCTTGCCAGTTTGTCCAGGAGAAGGCTGTTGAACGCTTTGCTGAAGTCCAGGTAAACACCATCTACTGCTCTCCCTATGTTGACAGAAGATGTTATTTTGTTGTAGAAGGTGATCAGGTTAGTTGGCATGATTTGCCCTTTGTAGATCCATGCTGGCTTTTCCCAATCACCTGCTTCATTTAGTTCATTACCTCTTGTTGTTTTGTGAGCAAGCTGAAAGCCCTCAGGTTGCACGATTTTAACAGTAGAGGGGATTAAGACAAGTTACCTCAGAAATTATGCTGTGAAAGTTAAAATGGTTCAGTGTTGGTAAGGCTCTTTTAACCTTCCCTCCAGTTCTTTTTTTTTTTCTTTTTGAAACGTCCTTTATAAAACTGAAAAGAAGCTTTCCAGTCTGTGCTTGATACAGCAAATAGACTGGGTAACCATGGAGTAATGCTGCGTGGCACCTGCTGAGCAGGAAATAATTAATTTTAATATATCACAGGAAAAATAATGAGATGTTAAAAGCAGAATATATAACATCTGTTCAGTAAACAAAAGATGCAATTATGATATTTTAGAAAAATAAAAAGGTGATAGCCAAAAAATTGTTTTATTTATTATAAAAAACAATTGTCTAGCACACAAGGTAATTTGGCATTTGAATCAGAGTACTTTTAAGAGAAGCACGTACATAATAAATAGCAGGATTTTTTTAAAATCTCTTAAGGCAAAGAGAAGCTACTTAAAGATGAAAGCATGAACCGAAGTGACTGTCCATAGTAGATGTAAGATTTTCTTCCTTTTCTTCTTACGTTTTCATCTCGCAGAAATGAAATCCTTTTAAAAAATTGCTATGCTTTAGTATAAATACAATGCTATGTACTAGTTTATTAGTAGTTTTCTCTCTCTCTCTTTTTTCTTTTTTTTCCTCTTTATTCTGTCCCAGGGTGTTAGCAAGAATACTTTTTAGTGGGTAGATGAGGGACTAAACAAGCACAAACTGCAGTTCTCTTTCTTTGAGCAAGCTTATTTTCTTGGCAGACTTACTAGATTCCATATGGGAGTGAAGCAAACCTCATTGTTTTGCATTTGGTTGAGACACAATTCTTGTAGGATAATTGGTAGCTTTTGAATAGAAGTTTTGAATAAAATGAAAGAGGAGTTCATCTTTCAGGCAAAGAAAAATTGCAAAGCTCATTTCCAAATATCAGGTGAGTTCAAGCATTTGAGTAGTTTTCTTAACTTCTAAAGTGAACCATATGCATGTGACCTAGGTGCATTGTTATGAAGAATTTTATACAATTGGATTTGTTGAAAACTGGTTTGGTGTCATAAGACCCTATTAATGTTTTTTGGGGAGGGAGGGAGGGAATTCTCTCCACACCCATTTTCCGCATGGTTTTATGTTCCACTGGAAGTTTTGGTTTATTTTCTTTGAGGTGTACATAAAGATGCCAATAATAGGAAATACAAATGTATAGTTGAAAATATGGCACTGATAACATTTTGGATTTTGTCACCTCTGTTCAGAAGATCCTTTAAATTTTTTTCTCAGCTTTGTGGTTATTCCATCTAGGTGAGCTAGAGAACTTTTTTTCTTTATAAACTTTCAGTAAACAAACGGACAAAATACTTAGTATTCTGCTGCTCCTCTTCTCAGAGACTTTCTCTAGTGAGAAACTAGACTTCTAAGTGAAGCAGCTGGGACTGGGAGAGAAACCGTCCCAGAATGGGTTAAATTGAGCCCTGCAGTAGTG
>NW_009619041.1:0-21174 GCF_000690535.1 Cariama cristata | reverse complement strand
CCGGAGTAGTGTCCTTTTTTTTTTTTTTTTTTTTTTTTTTAACTGCGTGAAATGTCGTGGTTTTAGAAATCTACTGAGGAATTGTCCCTGAAGAAATAAAAATGACAGAATATTCTCAGTCTTTGAACTGTGGCAGGTGTCTGGGGGAGAGGGCAACACTATCCTTGCTGCTGCTTCACTGTAAACCTTCAACAGAAAGGCTAACTAATTTTCCGGTGATTTTCGACAAGTTTTTGTAGCTACCTCTTTTTCTAGGATTTGTAGCTATCTCTTTTTCTAGGAATGATGGGAAGGATCCTCAGGCCAGAGCAAGTTAAGTGTCTAGTCTGTGTAAAAAGTACACCTGTGCTCTTGAAGAATACTTAAAAAATCTTTCCTAACGTTAAGAAGAGTCTGCATCTGTTTACTTCCATATACATGTATCATTTCATTTCCAGTTATTGTAATGTTTTATGCTGTATGACTAATATTGTATTTATAAAAATAGGAAGAAAAGAAGCGTGTTAGAAATTGCATATTTTCTAGAGTCTAAAATAAGTGACCCTTGTTTTCCCACCAAACATCTGAAAAGGTCTGCAATGACGCTTCTTCATGTGACAAAATTAATAATGGTCCTGCAGCTTAAAGTAAGATGCAAAATAATCTGAACTAAGATAATACATGGGATCAAATTTTAATCCCTCTCCCTGTTTTGGTCCAGAAAGCAGAGGTTTTAGCGCATAAATTTCTTCTGTGCAGTTAGTGATATTAAGCTTGCAAAGCTTGATGTTCTCTTGGCGATAACAGCTGCTTCCTTGAAAAGGTGAGGTGCGTGAAGCCAAAACCTGTCATATGCTACAGAGGATAAATATGTGAGTAATTCTGTTCTTTGAAATGATGAGGAACTCTATGTTAATTCAGTCTTACTGTCATTTTTATTGAGCTTCATTTGATGGATTTGCCCCTGCTTGAATATGAAAAGTAGTTTTACATGCATATTGAATTTTGTTTTATATGGTCCCTGTTGTGGCAGGTTCCCTTTAGATGCTATAAAACACTTGGATTATAATGGATTATTACTTACTGCACTGTATTTTGGTGTGTGCCAAAGTATGCCAAATACTGCACTACTGAATTACATTTTGAGGAAATACCTGCTACTATTTTAAGATTACTACTATGGTGATTGTGAAGTGCTTTGCCTTTTTAACGGTACTCCTATATTTACTCTTCTAAATCATTCTCTTTTTCTCTCTGTCTCTCTCTCTCATCATGTGCGTGTGCTCTTTCAAATTAACTCAAGGGTACTTATGAGAACTTAATTATGAGATGAATAAACTCTGAAGCATAGACTACGCTAGCGCAATTGTCAGTAGCTAATAACACGGCAACGCGCACGTCCAGGGCTGGCTGAGCGGCACTTCCCTGCCAGCCCTTCCCAAGCTGGGGTCCCTGAGCCTGATGACCAGATCGAGTTTGCAGCATTTCCTTGTCTTTGGGTGGGCTTCCTACATCTCTTGGTCTCTGTTGCCCATCCATGGACATGGGGCCTTACAGGGTAGGCAGTCAAGAAGACTTTTCTCACCCATGCCCAGCTATTCAGACCCTTCTCATGCTGAAGGACATCCTTACCTGGAGCTCAGAAAACAGATTGAGGACATCTAGTCTGAGGTAGTTGGGCTAGTTTTGCATAGTAATGGGTTGAGTAAGGTATTAGCAAAGGATGATTTGTTGCTTTTTCTGTGTCCAGTGCCCATTTGTGTCTCTTCCTTTATTCTAAAATGGAGTGCAGGCAGTTAGGTTAGGCACGGTGAATCCCAGCCCCTTTGTTCATACCTCTGTGCTCCTTCAGGCATGTGTATTACCTTCCAGAAACAGTCAATCCTTACCGTCAGTGGTGTCCGAGAAATACAGGTGCAGATACAGTCATAAAATAGGAATGGGTATAGGACAAGGGTAAGTCTGACTTTGTGATTTGGCACACATAAAAGATCCTTTCAGTGGTTTGCAGAAAAATGACTTCTGCATCAAAGAAGCGTGATACAAAACTTAATTAAATTAATCCGGTTCACCAATTCTGTCTGGGCTCAGTCTTTACTAGCCTTTGGACTAACCAAACAGTTCCCAGATCTGGTTTTTGTCTGTGGTTGTTTTTAAGGCTGAAATCATATTGTGTAGCTGGGACTGTAGTTTTTGTTGTTGCTTGTTGTTTTTAAATCTTTTGTCTATGATAAAGTCTTTAATAATCTGAAAGATGGCAGTTATCCAGTGTTGGATTTGTGTGTTGGGTACTTGTGAAGGGAAAACGGGAGCAATATTATTCTTAGCTTGGGATTTTCTGATGAGCCAGTGAAATAGAGGATGAAGAGAACTAGATCTATATAAAAAGTGGTGGAATGTGGGGAACGTGCGAGGGGAGGAGAGTTGAGAGGAAACCAGATTGAAACAGCATAGTCCTCAAGAAAACGATGACAATTGCCTGCTGTTGAGGCTTTCTGCTGCAAAAGGCTGTGGGAGCTGGCAGAGCAGCTGCCTGGCAGGCTGGGGCCATGAGCCTGGGTGGCAGCTCTGTACAGAAATAGAAAGGTGTAGTTGGTGCTTTTCACTTTGGTGATGTGCTCTGTGAAACTGCTCTCCGGCAAAAGTTCTAAAAGAAGATAAATACGTCATGTGTTGCTGGAAGCGACAGTGTACTTTTAGCATGAGCTGCAAAAGTTGTTATCTGAGGAAGAGAGACTTGCCAAGGTACCTGGGCTGTCTACTGCAGTCAGTTTATAGATCAAATGCTATGTACTGTTATCATGGGAAGACAGTCAGCAGAGCCCGGGTTGATGTTGACTGAAATGAGCAGTCATAGAGTCATTCAGGGTGCAGAGGGAACTGAGGAGGACTCTAGTTCAAAGCAAGGTCAGTACTGAGGTTGAGATGCTCTGAGCTCTCCTCCAGTTTAGGTCTTTGGGCAACCTATTCCAATGCTTGACCACTCATAATGAATACTTTTTTTTTTTTTTTTTAGGGTGGCTCTAAGGCATAATGCTGTGGCTTGCCTGTAGATGTTGGCAATAGCAGGGAGTCCATAGCGATGGCAGAGAAGTATATGCAACTCCTGTAGCTCTGACTGTGTAGAACTAGGAGGCCAATGACACGTTAAATTGTAAGATCCCTCCGGAGATGATGTTACAGAGCAGTGTCACAAAATAAAGGTTGATGTCTGAACAATTCGAAAGTAAAAAGCTTACCTCTGTGAACACAGACTTCATGTGTGTGATGATTTTGAGGTAGCAGCGTCTTAGTAGAAAAGTCTCAAAAAAATAATAATCTGTATGGACTGATGTGGGTGCCATTGCCTGCCTTGGCTCGTGGGCTGCTTGCCTGGCAAGGAGCAGAGGGAGCCGGGGCCCCTTCACTGCTGGATACTGATTTGGGACAGAAACCTGCAGCTGGAAAAGCGATACCATCTGCTGGGTTGGCTTTTTTTTTGCTAAAGATAATTTTCAGAGAAAAAAACCCCATTCATTTAAATATGCATCTCAAAGGGTTGTGTAGACCATCACAGCTGGCCTAATGCCTTCAGGAAAAAAGTGTATTGCCATTGGTTTCTGTACATTCATCTTTTAGCTGATTTCTTTTTTTTTTTAAAAAAAGGCCTTAATATGCAACCAGTTGTGTAAATACTGTTTGAAATGTTGCTGTCATCAGTATATTTGCATATCATCTTTATTTATACTGTGTGATTGCTGACAGCTTCGGTTTTTCCTTCTGATAACTCCAGTGGGTTAACTAAGGCATCTTCACATAACAGAGCTTTTCTTCGGTTGGATCGAGCTGTTCCCTTGGCTCTTTTGGTCAAGTATAGCACAGGGAGGCAGAGAGAGAGTGAAGTCTGTGTTAGTGCTCTTTCCATTCCTTTTGCTATTCCATGTTCTAAATATTTCTCCTGAAAAACAATCATAGAATTATAGAATCGTTATGGTTGGAAGGGACCTCAAAGATCATCAAGTCCAACCGTATTCCCAACACCACCATGCCCGCTAAACCCACTAAACCGTGTCTCGAAGTGCCACATCTAAACGTTTTTTGAACACCTCCAGGGATGGTGACTCCACCACCTCCCTGGGGAGCCAGTTCCAATGCCTAACGACTCTGACAGTGAAGAAGTTCTTCCTAATATCCAACCTGAACCTCCCCTGGCGCAACTTGAGACCGTTTCGCTGTCTTTTAGCCTTTGTTTCTCCTCTTCTGAGTACTTCCAAAAAGTAGCGACTTTCACAGCTCTTTTTTTTTTTTTTTAACTATATGGTGACCTTTTCTAGTCTGAGACAGCATGTCTACATCTCTTGATTTAGAGAGCTCTTTATTCTCAATTTGTATTAACTTGTCTCTTAGCTTTCTTTCTGAGAAGCTAACGAGGTTATATGTTTTGGTGTGCTCATTGTAAAACATCCTTTTCAGTCCCTTCAGTCATTCTCAGGGCTCTTTTCTGAACGATCTTCAATATGTGGGCACCCAAATTGGATATTATTCTCTGATGCTGTCTTGGGGGAGCTGCCACAACAACAGAGGAGATCCAGTGTCTTTATTATTCCAATATATAGATTCAGGATTAGTTTCATTAATTTCCCTGAAGGTTTTCGTAGGAAGTTTGCTTAGTTTGTTAGCTCTTATGATCCCTAAATCTTGTTTTTCAGACTGAAGGTCATCAATCTTTAAGTGCTGCCTTCTTATTTTTTATTTTTTAAATTTTTGGTAAATCTCTGGCTCTTTACTTGAGCCTTGTTGTTTATTGAAGTCAAATTACTGTCTTCAGTGTGGATCACTGATTTTTTTGGCTTAATTATTATTACCCAGTTTTGCATCATCAGATGGCTAAGTAGTCTTTTGTTGTTGTTGTTGTTGTTGTTCAAAGTAACTTATTGAAAACACTGGAGATCTTAGGGTGTTGCCAGAAATATAGTGATTCAAAGGTGGCATGATGTTAATCACCATTGGAGAACTGTTATCAATCAAATTTCTAATCTTGCCAATAATTATTTGGAGCTGGGTTGACATAAAATTTTTCCTTAAATCCGTACAGTATTAACTATATTCTCCTTGGATAGATTTTTTTAAAACTCTTTGGTGCTAGTTGCTTTCCTACTGATTGTAATAGATTATTACTGTGTTTTCGAAATTAAAAAAAGCATGTAAATATAGAAAAGTACTACTTTTACATTTATTTTTTCTGTGTTATTATTGTTGCTCCGTCACTTATTAATGAATCAGCATACTAGTGTTGTTTCTTGTAAAACAAACTCTCCCTCCTTCCCCCATGTTTTTTGCTTCACTAGCAGTAGGTTTCTCTTTTGGCCTCTTGAATACTTTTGAACTTAAAATTTTGTATATAAGAGAAGGGCATGTTGATGAAGAATCTGTTTATAGATGTCATGCTTGGCTGAGCACATAATTATTTTAAGTTTAGCAAAATTGGTCATTTTTAAGGGATGAAGAAAACCATTTTTTTTTCCCAAGTTGAATTTCACTACAAATCCCTCTTTTATGTTAGTTTTTGGGTGTGTTTTTTCTTTTTTTTTTTTTTTTTTTAAATTCTGTACTTGATAAATTAAACTTTTTTTTGTCTCCCTTTAAAAGTGGCTTCAGGGGTATTAGAATACAAGTCACTCTCTTTTAAGTCCTCCCACTTTCAATACCCGAAGGTGCTGTAACTTTTAAGAAGAGTAATGATGAAACTGCCCTGTTGTTTAGTGTAGTTTTTGTGGTTTGCAATAAAGACAAGATACATTGAACTCTTACTTTGTAAGCAGTGCAGGTGATTCGTTTCAGAATTGTTAGTTACTGGGGAAAAGACAGTGATACTTTGACAAAGTTCCCTATCTCTTGTATAAAGCTGATCCTTTATAATTAGGCTGTAGGCATTTATTTCACTTTCCAAGCATGAATCTTTAGAAAATTTATACTAAAAAATTCCCAATTCCAGTTCTACTTATCCGTTATGCAGCCCCTCAGTATGGGCTTTTATGTAATAAAATAATTTCTTCTTTGTGAGTCCTGTGAATGCCTTTAATGGTATTTTCTCTTCTTGGTAAGCATAACTTGAGTTCCACATTGAGAGAACACAGTTGGGTAAGGTTTTCCATGCAGTAGCCTCTGCCTTTTGCCTTCCTCCTTTGGCTTACAGTATGAAATGCATTTCAAAGAGTGTGAAGTGGATTTCAGAGTGGCACAGTTGGAGCTGGGTTTTGTGGTTTTGTTGGGTTTTTTGTTTGTTGTTGTTTGGTGTGTTTTTTTTCTTTCCCCATTCAGGAGTGTTTTGAGTTTGCTGCGAAGCAGATGATGGAGCTGTGCAGTTAGAATCCAGAAGGATGGCCACTGAGTGGTGGACTGACTTCGCTACTTCTTGGGTCTTAGCTGCGAGAAAGAAATGAGGTCCCAGGGTGGGATAAGGTTTCAGAAACCGAAGGCCTTTGGGGCGATGCTCTGGTTAGTGTGTTGTCTGCTCTCCAGCTAGAGTTGGGATCTGGCTTTGAATGAGGCATTTCTTGCCTTCATGTTTTGAGAGCATCTGCTGACTCTTTCCTCCTTACGGATCAGTCGCCTGAAGTGCATGGATGTCTTCTTCAGAAAGCTTAAAGGACTCTGCTATGCATTTTGTGGAGATAAGGGATCCCATCTCACAGGCATGTAGAGAAGTCATCTTTCCTTAATGTAGGTAGTATTGTTTGTTATCTAGTTACAAGAAAGTGAGCAGAATAGAAAATGTCTACTGAATGTTCTTTAGGTTAATGTTTTAATTTTGATGTCCTGACCTTTTGGCTTTAATTTCATTTTGCATTAATGATGTTCAGAGAAAATGTACTGAATGTAAAGAATGACTGAATTCGGTTGCCATTCCAATGTCATTTTGCCATATTAAAAGCCCATTTTCAATCTCTTCATCAACAGGTGTTGAATGTGTCTTCTGACAATTTCAGTAATGAATAAATACTTTTTGAATCCTCAGAGGGTAAAATTCTGTCTTGCTGAGATAAGTGTGAGTTTTATATGGAGTGTGTCACCTTTGAGCAGTGTGCATCATCATCGTTGCTTGGCCATATATAGCACATGAAGGCAGGAAGCATGTTACCTCTGTCCCACAGAGACTCAAACAGGAGGTGGTTTGCTGAAGGTCACGTTGCAAGCTGTTGGGCAAGAGAGAAAACAGCCCACAGGTTTTCTGCTCAGCCACACTGTCTAACTTCATGGAGAGCACTTTCATAGCAAGTGGCAAATAGGCAATTTGACAAGAGGCAAATAAATGGTCTCCTATGTTGTTGGACTTTTGAGTCCAAGGTCCACCTTGGACTAAGGTGTCAGTTGTTTCAGTTATGAAGTATGTAGGAAAACCTGAATTTTTAGCCAAACAGTGTGAACCGGCAAGACCAAAAAGCAGTAAAAAGTGTCCTTGCACATTAAGTCCTAAAAATATAGATATTCTGATACTGACATAACCGGAGGAATGACTGATAAGCTGATAGTTTTTTAAAATCCTGCTCATTCAGATTATCTGCAACCATCTTGGTGTAACTTGAAGCTATGTTAGATCTGATGAGATTTATTCAGATTTATTAATGATTCTTTTGTACTTGATAATGAATCTGAAGCCCAAAGTGATTCAGAAAAACTTTTAATTAGAATAAAAAAGTGCAAATGTATTCTTCCAGACTTGCTTTTTGAAGAATCTTTTAAGCAGAGGCAAGCATAAGCATGAGGGAATGATGCTGGCGACTGTTGCAGCTTCATTTAAAATCTGTTTTGAAGAACTGACTGGTGTGATTGACACTGCAGGTAATATACTGAGCTATAATTCACTCTGTTGTATTTAAATAATGATTTTTGTCCTCTTTTAAAAGGAGTTATTCACTTCATTAATTTACATGGATTGACAGTGATGTCATGACTGTGAATGTAAGTTATGTATCACATTTATAATTAGGACCTTTGTCATTTTTATTGTGACAATGGGAATGAGGAAGAAGACTGAAGAGGTCAGAATAAAAAAACCATAATGATGTCCCCAAAGTCTGCTTGTGCATGGTATGGGAGTGCTCTTCAACCAGACACCCTATTGGCTGTATCATATTTGTTATGACTTTTTTGGTTTTGTTTTCTCCTATCAAATTCAGTCTCTCTGAAGTGTTCCGGAAAAATTGCCTGCTGTGGTGATAATAAGGTCTTTGCATACTAACTGTGTATTAAGGTAAATGATTTATGAAGGTTTGGAACAAACTAAAGGAAATGTTTGATAGAGGGGGGAATGGGTCTTTGTGAATACAATAAAAAATATGAAGTCAGTGTCAAAGACCCTGAATGAAGTGGAATGTTTCTATTAGTACTCTGTTATTTGCTGTATCTGGGACCAGGTGTATCATGAAGCTGCTGCCACAAAAAAACAGTCACACCAAGAACTTTCAAGTTCTGCAGTGTCAGCTCCGCATGTCACTTGGAGCTGATTAGTATACAGCAGGAGGAGGCAGAACTTGGGGTTCTGCAAAGGTCTGTATTCAATGTAGTTGACCAAAGAAAAAAGTATGCAAATCAGGCACTCTGTGAGGATGTCATGTGATTACAAAGTGTAAACGTCACACTAAATTTAAGCAGGGCTTTATGTAAGACATGAAAAACAATTCTTTTGTTCTATTCAGCTTTGGTAAGACATTGTAGAAAAGATGTGGACCAATTTCATTCCAGAAAGAAGCCAGAAACGCAAGCTGGGGGCTGAGAAATATTACCTTAAATTGGAGATCACAATAGAGGATTAGCATTATTAAGCCTAGAGAGAAGACCGAAGAGAAACCCAAATTTTCAAATGTATAAAAACGCCATTGTATAATGGGTGTGTGTTTTGCCTTTCCTGTGAGCATCCAGCTCAACATGGCCAGCAGCTCAGTGTGTCAAAGATGAATCTTGTTACCGAAAAGAACTTCCCTTGCTGGAGTGTGGGCACGGAAAAGGGATTAGTGTTGGGGAAACTTGACCTATTGCATGGCAACAGGCAGAGACTTCAGGCAACTTTGAGCTTTGAGCTCAGGGGTCTACAGGAGGTTCCTTGGTCCTCTTCCCGTGGTGCATGTGCCCTGGCCTTTCAATCTTGCTTGCCTTCTCCGCAGTCTGCTGCTCCGCAGTTGTCCTCTATGTCAGATTATGGAGCAGGAGGGAAACCGGGGCCTTCAGTTGTTTGAAGAGGACAGCTCTACCTGTCCTGACAGGTCCTGGTTTCAAGGCTCAGCCCCACCTTGGTGACTTGCTGTGGTGGAGCACAGGCAGCCATATGGCAGGATAGAGGTTGTGGAGGTGGATAGCTTGCATGCAGGGGTGGGGCAGGTGTGGGAAAGTAGGTGGCACAAGACATGCGATAACAGGATGGAGGACTAAGGAAAGATCCTGATTTGGGAAAATGGAAGAAATTGGAGTATGGTAGAAGTAACAGAAATAAAGTATTGATGTATTAAGGTACTGGTTGGAAGTTATATAGAAGGGAAGATAAGAGAGGAGGTGATGAATGCATCTCTTCTGGTAGAAGGAGCAAGGTGGAAGGAGCAGGGCTACCTAGTCCAGGAGACCGGGATGTGAGGGACCCAACAACTGGTAACCAGTATCTGCTGGCTGGTGAGAGTGTGAGTGGATATGGAGCTTGCTCCTACAGAAGTGAAACCAGGGCAATACTGGAGCTTGCATACACATTTGCTGAATCCCTTGACAGATTCTCTCACAAAAGCATTTATACTTTATTTCCTAGAAGGATTTGCTCAGATTTTGAGCAGGTGATTAGTTCTCTTGTTGTGGCTATGAAAATATATGCTATCTACTTTGATTTCTACTGTGGTATTGTTCACTCAGGTTACCTGGAACTACTCTGACCCCTCTTCTAATACGCAGCGATTGAGATGGATAAAATGGTTTGGGGAAGGGAGACTACAAAAACCAGGTCTATAACAGGCATTGGTAGTTGAGTGTCTGTTCATCTGGCTTCTGCCTTTAAGAGAAAAATGTATCAGCAGTCCTCAAACAACAAATTGTCAAAGAAAAATGTTTCTGGAACGGATGTTTTCTGAGCAGAATGAAGAGCAAAGGAAACTTTAGAAGACACTTCTAGCACAGACATTTATTTTCTTGATCTTCGTGAATGAAGTGGGAGTTTCTTGGCAACTTTTAGCATTGTTTTATAACTAATTAAACCTGTATTTAGCTATGGGGAAAAGGGCTAGTAAAGATCTCATGAGGTTAAACTGTTCTGTCCTCCTGTTGGAAGGCATAGCATTTTGAAAAACCTACCTGTCAATAATTTTTTTTGAGAAAAATACCATGTTCTCCCCAGCCTTGGTTTCTGAAAATGAATTATTTTAAATCAAGATCTCTGGAAAATTCAGATTGAGGGAAGGACTGTTTTTAATAGTAAATGTTAGTCTCAGCTGTGTGGCATTGCCAGAGCTAAGCAGTTGCAGCGGGCCGTTAGGGTGGGGAGCACCGAGTATCCCCCGGAGATGCAGAGGGCCCATGGTCCCTGCTGAAGTAGCTTTCTTGTTGGATGTCGATGTGAATTTGGTTAGACAAGGCTCCCTGCAGTACTCTGAAGTTCTGTTTTACTAGTCGTGAAGTGAAATTGTCCCTTGATTTCAGTAGTAAGTATTAAGGTCTAATACCTATTTTCCTGTGCAGGACACAAATCGTCTTGTACCTTTTAAAATTACTGGGTGACCTGCTTTGCATGAGGGATCCAAAGTAGGTAAAAAGTCTCTTTTGAAGCTTAAGAAATTCTTAACACACTTCTGAAATCCACTTCAATGTTGTAGAGGGCAATGAAGATGATGAGGGGACTGGAGCATCTCTTTTATGAGGAAAGGCTGAGAGAGCTGGGTCTGTTCAGCCTGGAGAAGAGAAGACTGAGAGGCGATCTGATCAATTGTAATAGATAACTTACCTTCAAAGAAATATTTATCAAATCTTTTGGAAATGAGGGTAAACTCGAATTGATAACTCAGTCTTTCTTCTTTCCTTCAAACTTGAAAAAAAAAATCCATGTGGTTGAAACTTCCATAAATTTCAGTGTGATATTCCCTTTGGGACTGATGGGCATTTATTGGATAACCTATCAGAATAGATTACCACCAAATTTTTATCACAAACTTTTATTTTAATATACATATTTAATAGTGTAATTTATTAGAATAATGTAATTTAATTCTGTATACATGATACTATTTTTCTTTTTCCTTTTTTTTTTTTTTTTTTTTTTTGACTTTGTAATGTCTGGAGCACTCTTTTCTGGCCAGCTATGACCCATTCCAGCTTTCATAAGATCTCTTTCTTCCTTAAGTCAGTGTGGGAGCTCTGTGTTTGTGTGTGAGTGATTTAGATGATTGACATTGTTGTTTACTTGGGGTTTGTTGCCGTTTAGTGATGAAAGCATTCCATTTCATTTTCTTTTGAGTCTATAAGATGTTTTGACTAACATTCCCACTCAGTGTGGTATTTTTCTGTATCTATTTAGTATACAGAAGTATACAGACAAGGTGTGTAAAACTAAAAACCACCCTTAAAATCATGAAGAATTAATTGAGATGTTCACAATCTTACAGGTTTTGCAACTTAACCTACGCTACTCTTCCCTTAATTTGTTTCTTCCATCTCATGAGAAATACTAGAGGTTGATGAGATGTACAGTATTGTGGGTGTTCTTTGATTCTCCCTTCGTACTCTTGGTCTCCGATGCACTGACTGCTATTGCCTGTTAATGAGGATATTACCCCAGTACAAATGGAGGATGCTACCGTCTGCTATGATTAAGTGGCGTTTTGTAGTTTACTTGTAAAGAGTAGTGAAAAGTAGCTTTATTTGAAATGCAGTCTCATTTTGCTCTTCACTGTATGTTTCTATGGGTGCACATAGGGTTGTGCCTATACGCTGGAGCAGTAGTAGTGCTTGGAGACGTACAAATATCTCGCTAATGAAAGGTGTAATTGTAAAAGTTCAACCTCAAAAAAAAAAAAGAAAAATGTTGAACCCAATAATATAGAATTAAGTGGAGAGCGTTGACTTGACAATTAGTATGCATCTGCCTCCAAATTTCAAGTTTACTCTTGTAACAAGCAACACTTAAAATGACTATAATAGTACAAAATTGGAGGAAGATAATGCTTCTATCTTTGTTCATTTATATTCTGCTTTTGCAGCATTTTGGATATAGCCATCCTGTCCTTTTATACACAGCCAGTTTATCTGTTATTGTTTGTGTGAGATTTTTTTTTTTTCCCTTCCTTATGGAAAAACAGTACATAATGTTTTTGGAGGATAGAGGGAATATGTATTTTTTTAAGCTACCATTGGTACCTTGAAGATGTTTATGAATTGCTATGTTTCAAAATTGAAAGGTTTTGAAGGCAGACCATGATGGTCCAAAGCATCCTATTTACTGAAATACAGAGCAGGTGAAGTAGAATGTGGCAGATTAGAAGTCCTAAATTCTGTGGAGCTACTAAACAGTGCATACCCGAAATCTCTTTTTACTTTTTTTGTACAGTTGAGTTCATGTACCTGGAAAAGAAGTTTGCAGGTGACATGAACTGACTTGCTCTCACCAGCTGAAGCAGTTCAGATAACCTGATTTGGATTTTATATTCAGGAACAACCGTTTGCACGAGCAGAATGGATTGAAACCTGCACAAGTGTTGAGCAGTTAGTATTTAAGGTAATACATGCTGTTATTGGTCATATATTAGAGAAGGAAGAGGAATCCTCGAAGTGATAAAAGTGTAAGTTAGTGTTGGAAATACTAAATAAATAAATTAATAAGGCCTCTTATTTTTTGGAGGCTCTGATCAGGTACAGTACAGGGGGTGCTGGTTTGGTACATTTTTACAGATGGAACATCTGTGTCTAATTTTTTGTGTGGGGGGGTGTTTCTACCATTTTAACTGGCACTCACCTTTTTTGTGTGAAAAGAACAAGATAAACATTGCTGATGGCTTAATACTTACCTCTGCTAAAAGACTTTCTTAAGCTGTCGGCAGTGCACACACATTAGGGAAAGTCAAAATACGAAACTTGCTGAAGTTTTGTAAACAGATTTGACAGAAAGCAAAGCTTTTTTTCTGGTAAGACTTGTTTTTAACTCTGCATTAAATAAAATAAACCAGAATATAAGCACAAGACTTTGGGAGCTATCTTTTTAATATGAGTGAATATTTAACTTAATATTTATTTTTTTCTAGCAACGTAAGTTATTATGATGGTACACGTTTTTCCTGAAACTTTAATTGGATATTCATCAAGGAAATGATTTGACGAAGCATTTAAGAATAAGCTTAATTCTAAGATTGTGAACAGACACAGTGTTACTAGTTTTACTTGAAGATTATGTATTTGTGGTACTCAGTAGTTTTATTGAATTTGAGGCATGACACAGACTTTTGCTTTCCTGTTGTACTTCATTATTTTTTTCTTCTGGGGAGAAGAGTTTGTGGAAATGAATCTTTTTTTATTTGGGACTAATTTGGTGTGGATTCTACTCATTTGCCTTTTTTTTTGTTTGTTTTCTTTTTTCAGTTTTTCTGTAACAGTGGTGTCACTGAGCTGGTGAGGAGGGGACAGCCACCGCACTCCTGAGCCAACAGGACAGTTTTTTAAAAGCTGAACGTGCCGATTTGATACCATGCTTTTAGAGTTGTGGGCAATTTAGCAAGATCTTGTAAACAATTCTGTTGTGGGCTAGATTTTCAATTGTGAACGCTTTCCGTCTAAAATCTTAACAGATGTTTTTGGTGTGGTTTGTTTTTTGGTTATGTGGGTTTTGGTTTTTGTTTTTGTTGTTTGTTTTGTTTTTTTTTTAAACAAGCTAACTTCAGTCGCCTTAAGTGAACCTTGTGAGGACAAGGGGCACCATTTTCAGTCAGCTCACGGTGACAGCAGTAAAGCCTAGGTAGTCTGAAACCAGTTCATGTCTGTCTTACTCTCGATTGGAGAACAAAAACATTTGGTAAAGCGAATATGTCTTCAGAGTGGTAAATGAGATTTTAGTTTGAAATTAAGCTTTGCTGCAGAGAGGCTTGGCTTTTGATCTTCCTAAGGGACCTCTTTAGAAGTGAGAGAGCTTTGAATTCTGATGAGTGACTGACAGTGAAGAAGAGGCATGATGAAGCTTATGTTCTAGAGAAACCTAGTCATCTGAAAGGTCAGATGAATTGAGGGTGGGAATAAATGTTTTCCTGCTAATGCATTTTTAAAATGTAAGGGCCGTCAGCTAACAGCACGGGAGAAATGGATTATAGACATCTCGAGTTGACTCACAAGTCACCTGAGGGCTCTTTTGAAGACACAGAGGCAGGAAAAAGAAATGATGCTACTTGCCATGTTCTAAACTTCAGAAGATTAAATGATACCAGGGAAATGGCATAAACACCAATTGCAGCAAAATGTTTTTCCTTCTCTTTCCATTAGATAACTGGAAACGTTGCTTGAGAAATTTTGGCACGTTTGTTGTCCAAGATGATGTTGAGATGATGAGTTTACAGATGCTGTACGACAAGGTGCTAGCAAGTGAACCGCAACATCTAGACTGGATGGTTTGAGATGGAAAGTTTCATGTGGCATCTAGGACAGTGATTCTTATCTCCCTCCCCACCATCCGCAAATATCTTAGGCTGTCAGATCATCCAGCCTGTCATATGCTGTCATGAGGATTTTATGTCAGTTCCGCATCTAAATTGATTTCAATGTACGCTTAGGGTAAAACAATGTGTTATAAGGAGTTTTAATTGTAAAACTTTGGCATGAAATGCTTAGAGAGTATTATAAAACTAGCTCAGTGTAAAATCTTCTGGGGATGAAAGCAAATTCTGTTTTCCACTTGGAGCACTTGGATTCGAGAGGTGAAGCAAGTTGGCCAGTGTGATGGCTGTGTGAAAGAGGGAATAAAATAAGGAAAGAAAGGAATGGATCTCAAATTCCTTGTTGAAATCTTGCATCTAAAACAGAGCATGATTTTCTTTTGCAGATAATAGTTTATAGCCTGTATCCCTTCTGTATCACGCACATTCCTATACTTTTGGTTATGTTATTCCAGCGATCTCTTACAATGTAGGCTGAAGAAAAATATTTTCCTTATCTGTGCTCTCAAATTCGGCATACCTGTCGGGGTATTATACTGAAGTAGCTTTGATTTTTGTACAGCTTCTTGTTTTGCCTATTTTTAAAGCCCGATACCTTGTGCTTTTTGCAGGCTTCACGACTACCCAGCTTTACACAAAAGAGACTGTGTTTCTTTGTGATGCTGCTGCTGATCCCTGACAGATTGTGTATGTGTTTGTGGCCAAGTTTAGCTGAGTGAAAACCTGGCCTACTTTCTAAAGATTTATTTTTATTTTTTTTTCCAGGCTGTAATAAATGTGGCAAATTTGGAAGCAGAGAAGATTGCTCAGGATGTTTTATTTGCATGCCAGTACTTAAGAGTGCATTCACAGATCATTAGTGCTTCTTAGCAGTGCTGGAGCATACATGGTGGCTTTGGTGCTATTCCTGAGTATACTTCTTCAACCTCTCCGCGCTTCAGGAACCGATAAATCATTGCTTTTTGCCATACTTCCTTGCAGGGCAAAAAAGTAGAATGTATATGCTTTGGTTCATAGATTTTTAAATTACTTTTTTTTTTTAAACATTTCTTCTGCTCAAAAAACAGAAGTAATTTTGATTTCTCTTAAAGCAGTTGGACGCTTATGCTTCAGATCAGATGTCTAAAAGGCTAGAAGTAAGTCCTAGGCCAGACACCTAATTCATCTAAGTTATCGCAGTTTGAGTAAAGTAAATTGAGTGGTAATAATTAGACTGACTGAGAATCTGAATTACTCTGTGCATATTTTTTTAGTTACATGAAATCCAACAAGTCTGTTTATTCCATTACCACTCTCAACATGAGGAGAGGAATGAAATCTTTCAAACTCTTGCAGAGGATTCTTCTGGTGTCGAAAGCTTTCTAGCTTCATCTGTGATGGATATTGTTATCTGAAATAGCTTTTCCTCTAATGCCTAATTGCACATTTAAATACTAACTCTGCAGTCCTGCTCTTTTAAGGAAATAGGACAGACCTACTTTTTGTTCTTAAATGGTGCTGAAAGGCTTCTAAAGGTTCTTCACACGCTTTTAGGAATTTCAGAATTTTCAGGTACAGCTCGTTTTAAAAGGCTTTTTGCTAAAAAAAAAAAAAAGAGCTGTTGTCATCTTTATGATGTGTATCTAATACACCTTGTAAGGAAGATGTGATCTTCCCCAAAATAGCATACAGCTTTTATAAGCTTTGATTGCATTATGGATTTTATGTTGATAGCATAGATCCTCAAGCTGCATTGTAACTTCTTGGCATGTAAGTTACTCTTTCTTTCAGTGTTGAGTATTTTACTATATTAATCCTTAATTTAGGATTTTTCCTCTCTAGTTACTTCTGTTTCTGCTTGAATTCAAGATTTTCATGTCAGGTACAATAGATAAATTGTGTCAAACTATCCAGTAAAATAAAATAGTGCCACGTCATAAAAAAGAACTTACTTGAGATTTGGTAGAAATACGTATGATGGTAAAAAATTGACCTCAACTCATTTTATAGGCAAGTGTAGCTGGACAGGTTGTCTTGGCAATATTACAAGTAATGTCAGTATGTAAAATATACTAGAGGGGATAGCTGACTGTGTCCTAAGTTTATGGTTGCCATCTGGTAGCTATTGTCCTTTGATGTTTCTCCCTACAGCTTCATCTTTTGCCCTGCAGCATCACAACAGCAGATCCAGCTCCTTGTGACATGCTTTCTGGCTACAATGCAAAGTCACAAAAGCATGCCACTGGGCCTCAAAATTATTTTGGATTTAGTTAAAGAAATAAGTGTTCTAACATTTGCTCTTGGCAATGGTACTGTTTTCTGCGCTCAGGTATAAGAATTAGTGCATGTTAGAAATTAATTGTTTTCCCACTTTTTCTAGGTCTTGTATGGAGTGCTACTTTAACCAGATGTATAGCTCAGTATATCTTTTTGAGATTTATTTTAATACAAGTAAAAAATGAAATGGACCGATAAAGTCCACCTGAAAACTGTCATTATTTCTGTCTGGAAATTAGTTGGGAGGTTGGATAGATAATAGGATGGTTGGAGTAGCAGATGGGAACTTTTCAGGGCTGGCATTGCTGCACTGACTGGATGTACCGACTGTAGGAGGAAGGAACTTGACCTTCAAACAATACGCGCTCTCAGAACGGCGTCTGAGGGATGTGTAAAAGATGCTGATTGGGATGGAGCGTGGTGTGCCAGGCTGCTGCTTGACTGGGAGCTGTCTGACCTACTGCTAGTTCAACAGAGCGTGTGTTGTGCAACACACAGAGTCACCTCTACTTTAACACAGAGAACGTGTTTCTATAATCTGACTGTATAAATAATAAGAGTGCCTAGATATGTTTATAAAGATTTCTAAAAAATATGCCTCACTTACTAGTGTGTTGAGAAAGCATACTTTCAAATGAAAAAAACCAGCCACAAAAATATTTATTGTATACCAGTTGTTAGACCATTGCGTCTGGTTCTTGGTTTCCTTTTGATTGAAGTGTGAGCTGTTTTTTTTAAAGAGGGGTTTTGGTGGTGGAGGTTGTTGGTTGGTTATTTTTTTTGAGAAAGGTTGGAGAACTTTTGTGTGTGAGTAGTTTGTTTTCACTACTTGGCCGTGTTTTTGATCCAATCTTACTGATATGTTCTTAATTTCTGAAGGCTTGGATAGCCTTTGTACATCTGCTCCACCATGCCCTGACATGGAATGTGCTGGTTTTGATTGGCAGATCAGCTGATATTAAAAAAAATAAATCATGAAAGACTGTTGCAAAGTCCTGTTTTTCCTCTTCATTTTTACCATTTGTGGATCACTTTCTGATATTCTTTACACAAAGATGAACACCTTATACGTTATGCCTGATATTTGATGCCTTTGTTAATAACAAGACCCTTTAATAACGTATATGTTTCTTATTATGATTCATGTGAGTTTTAATCTTTAGTATTCCTTTATTGTGTTGCTACTGCAGAGCAGTCCGGAACTTTGGCTTTTTTGCAGTTCAATATTTCTTTTGGGAGAGAGAAGTGAGAAGGCTCTAGAGTACTGTTGACTTGAAATCTGTACAAAAATACATCTTTGAAGCAATAACTTCCTTGAATAGACTGCCTACTGGGCAATATGGGATGGACCTATACTTTAATACTATTGAATTGTATGAAGCATTGCTTAGTTCAGAAAGCAGAGTGCAAACTGTAGTCCACTTCTCAAAACTCAAAGGGGTTTAAATAATGATTGCTCATGTTCTTGTTGTAAGCCCATCAGTGTGCAACTACTTTAATTGTAAATGTTAGGATTAAAAAAAAAATATTAATCTTGCCTTTGCTGGATCTTCCATGGAAACTGTATATTCTTAACTATTGAAAACAGTGGCCTTGCAGGCTGTGTGCAGATTTACACAGGACTTCGCAAGCGGTCACAGGCTATGCAGAAAACAACGCGGCTTGGGAAAGCGTTGGTCCTGTGCGGGAAGTCCTTTGTATGACAGAATTCAGTGTCTTCAACTGCAGTTCCTGAAAGAGGTATAGTGCTCCTATTTCATTAAATACAAATTCTCAGTCTAAAACTGTTTTTCTTGAATATCCTTAGACTGAGATACTGCTCAGTTGTCATTGCAGGTGGACACAATGGCTTGTGATCTCTTTAACCTATATTAGCACTGTTTTAAAGCATTGTATTAAACTGTGTCCTGACGTGTCACAGAATAGGTATGTGCTGAATGAAAATTAATAGTAGAAGATAATCTCTCATTTTACCTGAACGAATGGTGAGACTGACTTTTAATAGTTTGAAAGTGTTGGAAACAGCATATGATGGTGTCACTTCATTCCCTGTTTAAAAGTTTCCTATATCTGATATTACATATGACGTTATTATAATCGATTTGCAACTTTTCCAATAGTGGCAGGGGAAAAGTCAAATGCTGCGTGCATTTGGTTTTAACTTCTTGAGTCTGAGAAGACTTCAGTTTCAGATCCAGGTTATTGCTGTTTCTGGCTTGTCTTTGGATTATTCATTATCTTATACGTGAGCATTGGCAGTCTTCCTAATTAATACTGATCTTTTTCTACAGTGTGATGACTTTTTTTATTTAGAAAGCAGGCTGAAATTCTTCTGAAAAGGAGAGTGATAAACTGTTTGGAGGAGAAAAGCCATTGTCAGATTAACTTTTTTTTTTTAAATCAAATCCTTTTTAATCAAATTCTGTTATATTGCATTTATATGTGCCTATCAGTGAAATTAGGATCTCTAATTATATTTGTTGCTGATATATTTGCCTGGAGATGGTGCTTTTTCATTTTTTTTTTCCTGAAGGTACTAGATTAAAATTTAACATTTAAGAAAACTATTTCATTTTTGCGTTCTTTTTGTTGCAATCAACTCTGGTGGCCAACAGCGGCTTGAGGAGAATGCCCTTCTGGGGGTTCCCAGGTCTCTCTGGGTATAGTGCTATTTTTCTTACAAATTTAAATCTGAGGACCTAGGCAGTTATAATGGTGTGGTTCAGAACGAGAGCCAGAGAGAGAGGGAGACGCTTCAGAAAGAACATTCACTTAATATATGGACATGCACAGGGAGGTGCTTCCCAGAATCTGGGAAGAAGAAACATCTGGTATTGACGATGATTGAATGTAACTTCTTGGGGAGAAATTCGGCAGGCATAAGAATTTGTGCCTGTCTGCTGACTCCCGTGGAAAATATTTCAATGTAGTTGAATCTTTTGTTATTTCAGATAATTCTAAAATAGTTATTTATTGTAGATACTTCCTGAATACATCTGGATTCTAAACTGCAATGTATTTTATACTGAAGCTTTTTTGGTAGTCCTCAACAGTGGAAACGAAGGGCTACTTGCTGCTCTATGTCTTTCAGAAATACAAGGTTTTCTTCTCGCAAGCTATTATTCATTAAATTGCACTTAGTCCGTATTCACTAATCTATTGAATATCTTTGAATTACTTTTTAGCTATAAGAAATGAAAAAATACGTGGGCCTTTGTTCAGAAACACGCTGCCGTTTTGAATGGCCCAAAGCTTGGAGCAGGGATTACCAGAAATTAAAGAAGAAAAGGGTGGGCAAAATGAGTTGAAGTTTTTGTTGCGCTAAGCCCAGAGAAATCCCCCCTTTTTTTTGGAATGTAAAGCTCAAATTTTAATATTTTTGTCAGCATACAAATGGAAATACTACAACTAGTGTATTTTAATTGGAAAAAGAAGGAAAGGTACTGGTTTGGGGTCTTTTCAGGAACATGTTCAACAGCAATTCATCTTTCTTCGTCAGATGTTAAGCAGTAAAAGCACTGCAAATGGCACAGTCTTTCAGTGGACTTCAGAGCACAAAGATGAGTAGCTGTATGTGCTAACTGAAAAGCTTATGTGTAATGTATCTGTAAGAGACAGGGATATTGGTTTTCCTTACTCATCTCGGAGCAGACAATAGAATATTACGGCTATTAGAAAATGCTGTATAACAAAGCTTATGATTACGTACTGTCTGCGGCGTTTTTCAGTAATGTAGAAAGAATTGCTGACCTTCACAATGACAAATGGCTTACATTAGTACAATGATGTCTAGGCCCTCTTCTTCCAAAACCTGCAAATACTCCAGTGGCTGTTAAGTATGATGGAGTACTCTGTGTGGAAGTGAAGAAGTCATTACTGCTTCTGGCAATCTCGTGGTTTTCTTTTAAAGCTTCTTAAAATGCATAGTATTAAAAACGTTTGAGAAATGGTACAAGAACTGCTTTTGTATGCAGAAACAGAGGAAGTAAAATGGATATGACAAAAGATGTGCTGCATATGAAATGCCTAGTTATGGATCATTTTAGGATGTATGACAAAGGAAGATACAGAAGTAGGTGATAGTGTAGATCATAAAAACATGTTTCCTCTCGGAACTCCCAGTATGATTCGATAGAATGTAATGAACGTAGCAGGGAAACCTGGATTAGGTGAGACAAAGTAAAGCAGAGGTCAGCTGGAAAACTTCCTTCCAGTTGTTGTCCGAAAAGCGGGGTTCGTTCATCTGGTGTTTAATATGCCAATGTACACATAAAGCAGAGGTATTTTATTCCATGTCTGT
>NW_009619040.1:36273-53498 GCF_000690535.1 Cariama cristata | reverse complement strand
AGCAGGGGGCTGTGGGGGTAGTGGTGGCTTTGGGCAGGCTGTTTGCCGTGAGGAGGGAGCGACTCCACTTCAAGATGGTTGATGGATGAAGGAAAGCTGTTGCATCCCCCCAGCTCCTTTTCCTGCATGTGAACACGTTGTTACAGAGCAACCAGTCGTTCAGCCACCTTTTTCTCAAAGTGTTGAAACCTCCCTGGACCTGTGTGTATGGTGATGTGGTTTAGAGATACAAGTACGTGCTCGGTTTTCAGCCCAGAGCTTGATTTGTGGTTTTGCTGATGCTTTGGTGACATTAGACCAGTTATTTTGAGTGTGCTTTCACTGCGCGGCTAGCCAAGGCCTTCCTGGGTTGCTTTGTCTACTCCCTCCCTCCCACAGATGTCTTCACTCTCAACTATGGCAAGTCTGGTTTTGGTCTGGGTTGCCATGGCCAAGGCCGTGGGAGAAAGCCTGGGCACCACTTCTGCCGAGTTTGAGAACTTGCCCACAGTTGGGTGGGCTGTCATTGCCTCCTGCTTTCTTCTCTTAAGCCCTGAAGACGTATAAGATCTCTTACATTGCAGTGGGAAAGAAAACAGACTGGCTCAGGTTCCTGCAGTGCGGGGAGTGTGGCATACCATCCCAGAAGCCAAGGTGACGTTCAGTTGAATGCACTTGTGCTGGCATCCCTTTCCAGTGAAACCATGCTCTTAGTTCCCTTGATTTGTTTCATAACCAGCAGTAATTCTAGTGCCTTATTTAGGGGTTATATATAGTATAATGTATAGCTATGTATAGTCTAGTCTATAGCTATTCTACATGAATTCTCAGAATGATGGAAGACTTGTCTTTGGAAATTAAAGTGAAAGAATTTTGCGGAGTACTTGGTCATGGCCTCAAACCCCAGAAGTTCTTTTATAGTAGTCTCCTCACCCACACGTGCAGACTCCCCCTTGTAGAGAGGTAAAAGACCCTTAAATGGGTAAGTCTCGCACTGTGCTTTGAAGATGGCTGGACTCTTGCTTTGTCAGACTATATGGAGCATATGTATAGCTTGCTGTTTTTCTTTAGCCATCTGGGGTGTTTATTTCTTCTGTTTAGGGAGAGAAGTGCCGAGAGTTGAAGGATAATAACGAGAACAGTGAAAGTTAAACATGATTTTAAAGTGAATTTGCTTTGTTGTGTTGGCCGTCTGACCACATCTGCCAGGACAGCTGGCTGCTTTGCTGCTTGGTCAAGCCTTTTACAATGAATGTTGTTAAGGGAAGGCAATAATTTCTCATCTGTTTATTGTCAGTTTCTTTTGGCATCAGTGGTTTAAAGGGGCTTCCTTAAGACTTAAGAATTATTGGGGGGGGGGGGGGGTAGCAGTAACATCTGCTTTTCTAGCCTTCTGCCTTTCTAACTCTGGAGTGCAAAGATTTTCATAGCTCTTACATGCCCTTGCTCTCTTTGAATGAGCAGTCGCTGCCAACTTAGAGGCTTTGAACACAAAGGTCTGAAGGAGCTGCTTTCATCATATGAGGTTAGGTGTGTGTGTGAGGGGCTTACAATGCAACTTCCCTTAACGTAAAATTCAGCTGTGCTTTAAGAATGT
The DNA here is from genome assembly GCF_000690535.1 of Cariama cristata. Lineage (NCBI taxonomy): Eukaryota > Metazoa > Chordata > Aves > Cariamiformes > Cariamidae > Cariama > Cariama cristata. The sequence continues at coordinate 51,922 of NW_009619040.1, read as the reverse complement.
TTCTTCATTCCTGGGGGGAAGAGATAGCTGCAGATTTTATTTTGGAAGAAAAATTTTTCTGCTTCTCATATCACTGCCAGTTATCTCTTTCTGAGACAACAGTAAAACAAAAGCATGCCTTGTTCTCAGACGGTGCTATTTGCCCAGTGTTTCCACAGTTTGTTTTTTTTCAGTGAGCTTGTGGAATATAATTTTCACTTATGTTTCTCTTCATTCTTTAAAAGAAACTGAATAATTTTGTATTTCTGTTTAAACATATTGTGTTGAACACAGTTGTGATGTTTTCAAGCAAGGCCTAACACTCACCATAAGGGAGAAGTGCAGAAAATTATGTAGGTCCATCAGCACACCAAGAATGCATGTTCTCTGCCAGGAAGTAGTAGTGGTTCACATGAAGATTTAATTAAGGCTAGACAATGTCTTCAGATAATGCCAGGTCCAAAAGAACAAAGATGTCAGAGGAGGTTTGGGGAGAGCCGAGAGAGGTAATACAAGGGATTTTCTCTTTTCTCCTTCTCTTTATCTGGATAACGTCTGAAGCTAGACAGGCTTTTTATACTAACTCTTTTGCTTAATGTGGGAAAGTAATGCTAGGATGAGCTCAGAGGATTTGTAATGGAGATGGATAGAGTCTCCTGCATCTAAAGTGCCAGTTTAAATGGCAGCCAGGTTCCTCATCGCTGAAAGCTACCTGATTTTTGGACTGACTTATATGGTGGCTTCTATTTAGTTTCCAGTGGTGGCATAACAGAAATTGTATAAGCCATGACCATGGCTACTAATTACAAACCTCACTTTATTTTTCTTTAATACTTTGATTGACTTGTGGACACTGAACTGTCCTTATGACTCTAGCAAGGTCTTCTCCTGAGCGGAGGGGGTAGGTTTTGACAGGGCTGTTGTGTGGAAGGCAGTCATCTGCTGCGGTGTGCCTAAGAGGTTCCTGAACTTAAAAAACATTTTGTTCATTCCATATTGCTTTTTACCTGGAGGCTGCAGTGAAGGGAGGTAATAACACCGGTTTACATATAAACTAAAAATCTCACCCAAGATTTTGTAGCAGAATCCAATACTTCCCAAAGGCGTTGTGAGCAAATGGTGCTTTTCAGCATCCCATGGGACTTAGAAGACGTATTCATGATCCCTTCCGCCCTTCACCATGTCACTCTTGTTCATCCTCAGTGCTTCCTAGCAGGCCTCCTTGGGGAGATCCCTGGGGAGAGGTTGTGTGTTGTGGCTGGTGTGCTTCTGGTGTTTTTAACCCGTGCTGCGAGCCCAGCACCCAGTGAATCCAGCAGCCGTCGGCGATGCTGGACAGGGAGCCCGGGCGGGCACTGGAGCTTTCCCTGACAGCTTGTGCTGTGTGACTCTGGCCGGCTGAGGGGTGGTCATCCCACCAGCCCAGGAGAAGGTCTTTGTGAAGGCTGGCACGAGTCTAGAGGGTGGAATTGGGTGCCGTGGGTTTTGGAGGTTGCCGAGCACGTCAGGGCTGACAAGATCCTTTGTGGCATTGGGTGTTGGCCCAGTTCTTACGACTGAACTGTTTGTTTTTTTCCAGTTAATACTGTAAATCCAATAGACTAGATCCTTAGAGAAGGACTATTTTGAAGAATACTCCTGGCCAGTGAGAAGTACAGGAAGATGTGTAGCAAGCAGTCTGTCTTTGCCGTTTTACTATGTGGAGAGGGGCTGGCCTGGGGAAGAAACTGCAATTTACAGTAGCGGGAATTTGCCTTGAGATTCAACATCCTGCCATAAATTGCGTTTTTATCTTTCTTTGTTCGAGGGAGCCATCTTTAAAGTGTCACCGCTCTATTCAAGGTTATTAGAACAAATACCCTTACTGTACGTTACTGAAAACATGTTAGACGATTAAAGCTGATTGAATTACAAGAATGTGGCGTACTGGTGACTGTTTTTCCTCATTCTGCTTATTTGATCTAGGCCATATGGCTTACACACAAGGACACAGGAAAACCAGTCACATTTTGTAGTTTGTTGTGTTTTTTTTGTTTTCCATACTCTAGAGACTTTGCAAAGGCTTCAGGAGAGTGTTTATTTGTTTGAATCCAAACCAAGCCTTGCCTCTGGCCCACCTCGACTCCCTCAGGTGCGACGGGCTGAGTTGGGGCAGTGATGTGTGAAATGGGCCCCTCGAGGGGTGACGGACGGGACCATCAAGGTCCATTTTGGTAAGGGCTTTGGTCAGGGCTGGGTGTGCTGCTGAAGTCAGCCATTCTTGCCACAGCCTGAAGTCTGCTTGACTCGGAGCCAAAGACCTCCAGGGAGAGAAGTCCAGCACCTGAGTTAAATGCACAGAGGCCTGAAAGTTAATTTTAAACAATAAGGTAGAAATGAAGGTGTCCTGTGTAACTGGGGGTGGGGGTGTTGATCAGGCAATGCTGGTTGACATCCCTGGTCCCTGTTGATGAAGGGAGATTTGAATGAGGGGTACCGATCTGGGCACTTGCCTTGGAGTCTGTTTTCGGAGGAGGAACAGTACGATAGATTTAATACAGAGTATTGTTTAAGGAAGCTGCAAAAACAAGGTTTCAGCAAAAGATACAGAGGCACTTTATTGAAGCAACAGCGAGGCAGACAGCTTTTCAATTGATTTTTATCAAAGCACTTGCAGTTTCCATTCAAGGCTGTTAAACTGATAATAAATATGGTGGACAGAATCTGTTTCCAGAGCTGCTGTTTTGTTTCCCCTTCTTTTTTTTTTAATGAGAAAATGCCTCAGCTTGGGGAGTATATAAACACCTTTTTATTTTCCTTGCCATAAGAAGCACTTAAGACCTTTCTTCAGGTTTCTTCTATCTTAAGATTTTTATAAGTCTTAGAATAAAAATGGTTCCTAGATAAATGAGTTGATGGCTACATGCAGGAATAGAGAAATATATTACAGCAAGCAGCCCATGGTAATCCTGCAGGAGGAATTAACCCATGCTTTCTTGTCCACATACACAATTTACCTAAGTGCCCTTCAGAGTAAACTTACTACTGTGCTGTAAGTAAAACATTTTTTTTAAAGGCAAACGATTTACCAGTGGCAGAGTCAGTGTTTAAAGTGCACACCATAATCTTAGGATCTGGTACCTATAAAATTACATGTTTGCAGCATACTGTTAGGGTCTGAGTCATCTTGCTTTTTGTTAATTGCATTATAATAAAATTAAAGGTCCTCAGAAAGATGCTTGCATTTACCCATAGCCACTGAAGTATTGTGCCCTGTTCTAAAGGAAGCTTTTTTCAGCACGAGGTAGCAGTAACTTTTCCTGCTATCAGATGCCCACAGGATCAAAAAGATGAATTTTGTCTTTCCCCACAATGAAGAAGGCACAAAAAGTGCTGTCCTCAGAGTTTAAGTACATTTATAGGTATTCCTGTAGCTGGTCAGTCGTTTAAAATCCAGCCCCACACTGTTCATATAGAATTGTGCTAGTCATGCAAAAGAGAGTCTGATAAAATGCTTTTAGTTCTATAAGATTATTTGGATCGGCTTTTACTTCATGACAATGGATTATGTTGTAAGTAAAATCTCCATGAAATATGAAAATGGGTATCTTTGCTTTTAAAGGAGCAAATAAATACTGACTCATGAATCTGGCAACTTGGGGAAACTACATAGATGTGTGAAGCTGGATAATTAGTATAATACCATTTAATACTAAATTTCTAAGACTGGATTTATTTTATAGGCACAAAAGCAGATTGTAGTTCATGAAGGTATTATAGCATGTATTTTTGAGTAATGCAGTTTTATCTCTTCCAGCACAGTACGCTTAAATGTATATTCCATATGCTTCTAATACAAATCTATATGTGAGAGGTTGCAGCGTGAGGACAGCTTGTTCCCAGTTTGATACTGCTTTGTTCACGTACTCGGCAGATTTTTAAACTGCATATTTAAAACATCCTTGACTAAAAACACAGTTAGAAAATCCCCACAGACCCTTCCAACTGATTTTGTATTTCATCCAAAACGATTTTTACCAAAAAAAGAAGTATTACGTGTTTTTCCTGAGTTGAGTTAAGAACAGTTTTAAACTAGTCAGACTTCCCTTTGATTTCATAACTACATGAGGTTTTTAATTAAGCATTCTTTGAAGGTGATCAAGGTATTTGGCAGTATCCTTGGTGATAATGGTCAGCGGAGGAACAGCAGCAGTTTTTGAAGAAATTTTGGTGAGAATGAAGGGTGCTGTGTAGTACCTGCAGGGCTAGTGCTCTTCAGGGTTGGCCTGGCCATCTCCTTCCTCATCTGGTATTTCATATTTGACTCAGGTAAATCATTTCACACTTTGTGTTTTGGTTTCAAAATCTATGTGTTGTATAGGAGATAAAAAGCATAAATGTTTGGAGAACACAAAGAAGTCTGGTAGGAGCGCTGAGAAGTTAGGAAGTGACCCAAAAGGCCAACCTGTGTTAACAGCATTTTTCCCCATATGATGAGTCTGCAGAGATCATCCAGAACTAGCTTTCCATTTTCCATTTGCATCCACCTGGGGAATTACTAATTTTCTATGTAAAAGAAACTTGTTGCTGAGTGTAAAAATCCTATCTAGGATAGACAGGCTTTATCTTCTGTATTTGCTTAGTCATTCTGCTGACAATTCTCCCTGATTGTTTTGATAACTTATTTCAGTTATCGTCAGTAGGAAAGGACTCTTTTAAAATTGATGGTTCTTGAGCACAAAAGACAGCAGTCTAAAGGCTTTGCTACATCCTGGTCTCTCTTTCCTTAGGAGCAGGTCCTTTGCTACAGGTAAACATGTCTTTACATATCTCATGGAGCCAGATACTCCAATCTGTAGGTGCTCTTCCCATTGCTCAAGAAGGGGAGATGCAAATAAATTCAGCCAGTCTATTATTGGCAGCACTGTCTTTAAAATTAAATATATGCTCTATGGTTGTTCTGTACCTGCCAGAATTATAAGGTAGGCCCCATAGTGTAGTAACTCATTTCAAAATCAAGGATTAGGGAAGAAGAAAGTCTGTGTATGTATATACGCTGTCTGTCTTCAAGCAATTCCTGGCATGGCTACGTATAGACTATTTACTGTATCTCTCAGTTGACAGAAACCCTTTGGCAGCTCAGTGTTTGCAACGTAGTCTCAGAGAGTGTCAGGAGACTCAGAAAGGAGAAGATATTCAGAAGAAACCTGTTGAATAATTTGGTTAGTTTGTAAGCCTGCTTATTCTTTGAGAGTAAGCCAGTCTGTTCCCCAGCTGGTCCTCAGAAGCCTTCTGGGTTAGATTACTTTGGGAAGAAATTCTTTGTTCAAATTCAGATCAAAGAAAATGTACACAAAGTGAAGGCACAGATTGGTGTTATAAACTGTGTTTGAACCCCAAGAACTTTGCAGAGCACTGGTTTCTTATTCTTAAGGCAAGAAAGACTTTGTTACATCCTAAATGTGGTCAGGCACGTTGGGGATATTGTTAACTTGGACATGTTGCATCCTCTATATTACCCAAATAGCAAAAAAATCACATTTCTTCCATAGCTGAGTAAATGCAGGAAAAGGTTCTTTTTAAAATCTGGTATTTCCTGACTCTCTCTCTCTTTTTTTTTTTTTTTTTTTTTTTTTTTTTTTTTTTTTTTTTTTTTTTTTTTTTTTTTTATTTTTTTTTTTTTGTTTTGTTTTTTGTTTTATCTCAGTTATAGCTTTCTGCATTTATTTTCCTTTTGGAAGGAAAAGAGCGTCTTTCCTTGCCTATACACACAAAAAGCTACCTTGAGCAGATTAAATAAATTGCAAGCTTCAGCAGCTTTGCCAGCAAATTTTGGACGGACTTTATGCTGTACTAGGCCTACAGTTTAGCAGTATTTGATAGCTTCCAGTCACTTTGTCTTCTCAGACTAACAAATATGTCTGTATGTTTTAATAGAGGCACTTTACCTAAACTGTGATGACCGAATACTTACTGAAATACAGATTAATGTTTTTTTTTTTATTTTTAGACATCTGTAAGGCTTTAATTAGTAATCTTGTCCAATAAGTCAAGCCTGAAGTAAGTTTTTGACTGAGGTGATCCAGAGATGAGATACTATATTCCAACTCCTCTCTCCAAAACATCTTTCATTGCAGTTGGTACAATGAACATCTGTTGGGCTCAATACAAACACTTTTCCTTCTTTTATGTGACACTGTCGAGAATCTGAACTCCTCACTGTTCGCCAAAAAGCGCTCCTATCAGTTAACCGAGTGTTAAGGAATTTAACCAGTTAATTCGTTCCTCATTTAAGATTAGGAGAGAAAATATGCAAACTTTACTGGAATATTTCATCTGGAGTAAATCTTGAAATCTGTCTCTGCATTGTGACCAGTTATTACCTGAATGCTGTCTGGCATTTTTCTGATCAGTTCTTATGGGATATAGGGATGATAATAAGATGGTTGATAGTGAAAGGTAAGGGTTAAGCAGGATCTGGCATATATTTGGTTTTGGGGTACCCTTATCTCATGTTTAAGCTGTTGTAGTAAAGACCTTGGGTTTTTTCATTATCTTTGAGCTGCCCTTTCTCTACTGATTTTCAGTTCTTCTAATTAGAAGGGTATTTTAGTGAAAAGAGCGATCTCAGACCTTTGTGAAATTTTCCGCTAGTACAAATAATGGTAAATCTGAAATCACATATTAGGCAAGAAGTTGTTATGGCAACTATAAGATGGTTGGCTAATCAGAGAGTGAGATCAGTTTTTATTTACAAGCATAATGAGCAATTAAGTTTGAGCAGCTGTCAGACTTGGGAAGTGATTAAAGTTCAGCAAACAACCCAAATGGGTCAGTGTTCAGTTCTGGTGTTTTTCTGACACTGCAGCTTGATCATGTGTGAGTTTTACCTACTATAATTAAAACTCCCTTTAAAATCTCCATCTATGCCAATAACTTGGCATAGCCAGTGTGTAATGAAAAATCCCTCTTCCACCCAGGTTCCTTAAAGGATATTGGCCTTGAGTCTTGCTGCGGCTAATGGGGTATTTGACGTGTAGCATCCCTTAAAGCGAACCTTAGTTTGCATGCTGGCTTGCAGAGTCATCTCCAGGCCATTGATGATCACCAGGAGAGAGCTGAAAGCAGGCTTTACACCTCTAAAGGGCACTCTTTCATAAAAGGCATCATTATACTGTTCTTGGTTGCTTAGGAAGCTGCTGCTGGGCTCAGAGGAAGGACGTGCACAGGAACATAAAACCTCAAAGAAGCTGAGAAAGTCTTGATTCACCCAGAAACAGAAGGGAATGCTCAGGAGAGGCTAGGCTCAGCGGGAGCTGGGGAAGCTCAGTCGTTCAGCTGGCCACCAGTGAGCAGGGCCAGGCTAGTGCCTTTCCTGGTCCTCATTGCTTTCCTAAGCAGGAGCAGTGACACTAACATCTATCAGTGTCACACTGCCTAAGAGGCTTCAAGGGGTTTCATATTCGTTATTCGGTGTCCTGTGACTTCTCCTGTGTTGTTCATTAACAAGCTGTAAGCAGCAAAGACCGGAGAGCTGGTTTTCTGTAGATTCCAGAGCATCGTGTGTATTCACGTTGGGGAAAGTTACCTTCCCATCCCTCCTGGGCAGTTTTCAGAATGCACTGGATCAGCCCTTTTCATTTCCTGGGGTTTGCTTCCCTGCTGCATACGGTAAATAAACCAAACTGTTTGCAAGCTATACTCAAAATCTGTGTTCTAGTTAGAATTTTAACTGTCTGAGGACCAATATAGTTATTTTCCAAAAGTATGTTGCAGTCCCCTGATACATTTACATTGTTTTTAATTTTACCACACTAATAGTATCATGTAGTATAGGCGATTGCAGTGGAATGGGAAATGTATTGGGGCGGTTCCTGACCTGAAGAATTTACGAAGTCGTATGACTAGATAACACCAGTTGGTGAATGGGGATTTATGGGAAAATTAAAATGACAGTCTCAGAAACAGGAATTTGCATACTTGATCTAAACTTCTGGTATTTACATTTTCTCTTTATCAGTCTTTTTCAGGCTTATCTATGGCAGCAGCACATGAGAAACAGGCTGTAGAAACACAGCAGAATTTTTAGTAGGGTTACTAGAGGCCAAGAAATCCACATTTCTCAGCCCGTACATGCACACATGTTACTACCATTGCCTGATTTGCACTGAGGTTTCCTGAGAAGATTGTTTGGAAGTGTTTAGCCGCTAAGCTTTTGCAGGCATAGCAAGCTCGGCTTGTTGGAAGGGGCAGCTGGCAATAGAGCCCTTCAATAACAGCAGCGTGGGCAAAAGTGATTCCCGTTACCTAGTGGAACGGGAGTGAGTTCTCCCCTCTTCCCATGGTGAAAACACTTAGTGTATTCTAGATGCTGATCTTCAAGCTGTGGAGATACTGGCGAATTTGAATGGGGTTGGAGCTAGCTGCCTCTTGCACAGGCCTGCTGTCATCCTGTAGAGCAGTGTGAGGGAAGGCTGCAAAATTGAAAAGCAAACTGAAGCATTTCACGCTAGAAAACGTGAGCTGTCAGCCCTCAAAAGCCGCAGACTCCTCACTGTCTAGTTCACTTCTACATGTGGGATAATGGTGGTTTTTCCAGAGGACACAGCTCTCACCTTCATAGTTGTAGATATATAGGAGAGCTGGGTGTGGGACACATGAAATAGTCTGCTGCAAGAGTTGTTTCATTTCATTGCTAACACATTTTAATTATTGTTGTCACCATTTAAGGCTGGGCCAGCTCTTAAAGCGGATGGCAGGCGCTCTCTATTAACACCTTCACCTGCGGAGGGGAAGGAAAAGAGAAAAGGGAGAGAGACTTACAGGTTGGAAATTAAAACTACTTTATTAGAACAATAACAATGAAAAAGAATATAATAATATTAAAACTAATGCTACTAATAATAGAAATAAAAGGGAAAATACACAAAACCGTGGCAGGGTGCGCACCCAGATATCCCAGACCAGACACCACAGCTGACAGGAGCCAGATTCAGGAATGCACGGATCAGGATCAGAGGCAGGAGAATGAGCAGGGTCTCACAGGGATGCTGGCCATGAAAGAAGAGAGCCTGAGCCCCGTGATCCCTGAGCTTTATACTAAGTATGATGTGGGCAGGATGGAATACCTTCTTGGTCAGTTTTGGTCACCTGTCCTGTCCACACTTTTCCACAGGTGTGACTCTTTTACCACTTTTCATTTCTTCAATGTAAGAGAGCCAGCAGTGACCTTGGTTCCCGCAGGAATACGTTAAAACGTGGGCCTTTCTGCATACCCATCCCACCGTTACTTCAGTAGCAACTACAGACATCAAGTGTTAGCAAGTCTGAAAGCAGGCACTGAAAAATGTGTAACTGCACTTTCAGAAAGTTACTTAGAAGAAACTTAACTGAAGGAAAAACTCCTGAAAGGAGAAATGGTCCTGTTTGAGCCAAACCAGGACAACCGTGTATGAACATTTACTTAACCATCTGCTGTAGCATGCTGCAGCTAAGGAATACACTTGTTCTTATAACTGCTTTCTTTGTAGAAATGAAAGATTTTGCCTTTTTTTTTCCCCTCATTAAATGTAATTAGTGTTTTCAGTTTGTTTTAAGCATGTGACAATGTGGGCAATTGACTTTAGGAGTAACCTGTAAAAAAAAAAAAAAAAAATGGTAAATAATACTAAGGTAAGAGCCTGACGGATTATCTTTACCTTATGGTTTGTTTGCAGCAAACAACATGTTACAAGTGAGTGGGTGGGAGGAGGAGTTTTAAATATACGGGGATGGATTTTTCGAGTTTGCAGCTGATGTGGATTAAAAATTCTTAGAACATTTCATCCATGAAAGGCAATTAGTTTTGTTTTATGAATATGAAAAGCACGTAGCTTGTAAGTACTGGAGTGAAGTCCCAAGTGAGTTATTAGGACTTGCTTTACTCATGTAGTACAAAATTAGCCATCAAGAGCTGATAGATTTCAAATATAGCTCACTGACACACTGATCATCCATAACTTTTCATAAAGACATTTTTTCGGTCTCACCTGTAATTACTGGATGCCATTGAAGTTCTGAACGGGGCAACTGGTCACAGATCAGGACACCTTCTTGCTCTTGATGGTGCTTGCAACATTTGTGCAACTGGAATATGAAATTGTAATACCACTCTGCCTGCGGCTCTGGGTGGTAAAACAGCATCTGAATGCACAGAATATTTCTCTCTCTCTCTCTCTCTCTCTCTTACCTCCTGGTAGTATCTTGCTGGTCAAATACATTCTTCTGCTTTATATCGTGGTATTGTTTTTCTGCATTTTGTGGGGAATGTTTTAAAAAGTGATTTGCAACAGTTTAAGGAACTGACATATTGGTGTTCTGCTTGACTCTTACAAAGAACAAACCCATTGTAAGAGAGCCTTTAGGCATACTACTTGTTAACACAGAAGTTGAGACATAAATCACTACTTTTAGCTTCCCCTTCTCTCAGATTTATAAGTTAAGGCTGATAAAATGAATGGAGTCTGCATTTTTTTTAGCAGTTGTTTTTTGGCATTAAGACAAATTCATGGATATGTATTCGTTGTTTAAGAGCTTTTTTGGAATATTGGGGTTGTCTGTAGTGAGTTGTCTTTCTGGTGAGAAAAGCTTCTCAGCTACTAAGGGGTGTTTGGAAGAAGCCTATTTTTTCATAGAATCATTATGGTTGGAAGAGACCTCAAAGATCATCAAGTCCAACCATATACCTGATGCCACCATGCCCACTAAACCATGTCTCGAAGCGCCACATCTAAACGTTTTTTGACCACCTCCAGGGATGGTGACTCCACCACCTCCCTGGGGAGCCTGCTTTGGCAAGTTTCTTTGTCTGGCTTTTTTTTTTTTTGGATGGGGGAGAGCCAAAGACTCAGCTATTAAGAAATTTGGTATTTCTAGTGTTGGTGAACAGGTGCTGTTCATCCAGTATGACAGTGGTTTAGTACCTGAGAGTCTCAGTTAAGGAACTGGTAGCCCCAATTAAGCAACAAGGTAGCCCCCCCTCCAAATCATCCAAATTCCTTGGAGAAATTAAAACAATATAAAAACCCTTTGGCAAGTAGTAGGCTACAATGCAAGGTCTGCCTATGGAAATGACTAAATGTCAGTGTGATTTGGTATACAGCACCGGCTGTCTTACTCTGGTCAAAGCAGGAGATTTGGGTGACCAGCCCAACGCAGTGACCTGTTTAAACAACCCTGTGCTGATAAATTCTCCCATACAGAGTCATATGGACAAGTCATGGCAGTCGCAGTCTAATTCAGAAAAGGCAAATCCGAGGGAGAACGTTTTGTCACCCGGAAGGTTTTAATTTATGCTTTCGTGCCTCTCATCTAGAGAAGAAAGATGGACACTCGGAGTGTGATAATATTAGACTACTGGAAGTGTTGCCTAATAGATCACAGATGCTTTGCAAAGTGGCGAGCCATCATCTCCACCAATACAACAGTATGGGGGGACAGTCTGTCATGAGATGTGACATGTCATAAAGGAGCATTGATTTGTCGCTCCCCTACAGTAAATCACATGGTAAACATCTCCGTTCGAATCCATTAAAATCCATTAATACAGGACGTATATTTTAAAACTGCTTTGACATTTCTGATTGAAGGCTTTAGCGTATTGATTTCTGACGTGAGCAGGTCCTTGTTTGTCAATTGTAAAGTGGCACCGTACTTTAAATATCGTGGGTTTGCAGCGAGATGGGAATCTGGCCAAGGTCACTGCTGAAAGAGGTGAAGAAACATGCAATGCAGGCTCGGTTTTAGGGAAAAGTGTTTCTGAATGATGCAAATGGCTTGATGAGCTGGGAGCTGCTGCCATATGACCTAGTTCTGAAGGACAGCTATTTACGGTACATGGGTCAACAGTTAGCTTTAATGAGCGTACAGTACTTAGGAGGAAGTTTTGGTTGGTTGGGTTTTTTTTTTTTTAAAGCTGTATAGAATGAGTAAGTCTGAGGGATTTCACTTTGTTTTAAAGAAGCAGTAGTGTCTTTCTGCCATCTGTTTTGAAAGAGAGCAACTTTATATACACATGTCGTTCAGTGGAGCACGCTGTCAGCAGCAACAATTTCTGCTGATGGGGGAACTTCAGTGAGAAGATTCATAACAAAAGTCTTTATGGTATAGAAGCACCATTCTGCTTGGAATCTGATGCCAAAGGCTTTTAAGGACTGTGACTAACCCATCATTTGTGCCCGAGACGAACGACATCTGAGTACAGACACTGCCTGGACTAGGCTGCTGTCAGGCCATTTCTGTACAGGGAAATGGTGTAGTACTGGAAGGTCCGTCTGGTTTTACAACTTAGAAATGCATTGAGACCTATGGGATGTGATAAACTAAGTGAGTCAGGCTGATGGGCTGTCTTGCCTACTCCGATACTATTATTAGGATTTCTGTTGTGTTCTTGTTCAGGTGAAGCTGTGATCTGAGTATGACAGAAAAATTTTCTTTGTTATACAGCTATTAATATTTGTTTAATATGTATTAATCCATTCACCTTGCTCTGCTGCTGAAACTGCTGCGCAGCTATGCTTAGTTAATCAGCTGTAGTTTCCTGCTCCTGAGAGGCTCAATTTGTGGGAGATGTTGGGCGATATCTTTTCTGTAGCGTATCTAAATCGCAGGAATGTTGTAGCATCACTGTAAGTACCATGCGGTCCTTAAAAAGGCACAGTGATTGCATATTACATATTCATGATTGCAGGTGATCTGGAAAGTGGGTTTGAAGAAGTTTGGGATTTGGGCGGCACCGTCAAAAAGAAGAAAACCTGAAAGTTAATTGGAGAAAATGACAGTTCCCAGTTTACCGCTGTGCCTTCAAACGGCATTCAAGCTCAATACTCATTATGATTGCACATGTGCACGTCCACAGCTTCTCTTGTTATTTTATTCTAATGTAGACTCTGCAGTCATTACAAACCATGATGATTCGTTTATTCAGCACCAGAAACTTTGGCAAAACAATGAGTGGAGGACAGATGACTTCATCCCAAAGAGTTTTGATGTAAGCATAGCTAAAATCAATTGGAAAATTGCAACAGTCAAAGTGGATGACCAGTGCGGCAGCAGTACAACCCAAATCACGTTGTTCTGTAATGCCTTGCAGTTCAGATTGAGCCCGTTTGTTCTAGCTGACTGACTTTTTCTTTGGAAGTGTGAAGCTCAGCATTTTCAGAGCAGTGTGAAATAAGGAATGTAGAAAAAGGACTTGGAGCAGTGAGGTGGCTAATTGAAAAATGCTATTGGAGCTGTGCTTTCTAACAAAGAAACTGGCAGGCTTTTATGAGTAAGTCACTTCAGAATTGAGTTTTGATCTTGAATTTTGAATGAGTCACGTTTATTTTTTAATAGCAGTGTTTTGATAAAAAGGAAAAAACCTCCTGTTGGTCACCATAATGTCTAAGTGTCTGTGACTGTCTTTCCAAAAGCGAACACAGAGAAAGCAAGACTAGGCTGTTAGGTCCAGGAGTATCCAAGTGTGTTATTCTAGTGTATCTCTGTCTTCCAAGTGAGATGTCTTGAACTCAGCAGCTATGCAAATGCTGAGCACCTTTAGTCTTATCTTCATTTCGCTTGGACAGCTGAAATATGTTTCCATGGCCTCTGTATGCTCTTTCCCCAGGTCTTATTGACGGTGCTGTGCAGGCCATTGATGATTTGTTGAATCCAAGAGGGACAACTGCAGTCGCAAAATGTAATGATGCTTTAAAGCAAAACAATTCTATAAGCTGCAGTTCAGAGGAGAGATGTTATCATCTCCTTCAATAGCTTATCTTCCCTTGTGAGCTATCTTGTGTGTTTTGCATTGCCTTGCAAAACTCTTTTTTTTCCTGAAAGACCTTTGCCCACTCTATAAAAGCCTTTTGCATTTGACCTCAGCTGATAGCCCTTGCCTCTGAGAGAGCTCCACTGCGTGGAAGGGAGGGGGACGAGTGGGATGGAAGTAAAAGCCTGCTAATACTGTGGTTTCTTCTGTTGTCACATATTATGCAGAGTGAAATACAACACATCTGACTGTTTGATTTGCTAATTTCAGTCTTGGAGCACAGCTGGTAGGCAGGTGGACTGTTAAGAGGCAAGACAAAGATCTAAGATCCACAATCTTCTGAACTTCCAGGCAAATAAAAAAAAACCTAACATGTTTTATGCTGCTTGAACACCAAACGCCGTTGGAGGGAAGGGGAGAAATTTGGAATCGGAACTTTCTTGCTTTTGGATTTCACTAATACGGTGCACTGATGTGCATGCTTCTTGCATAAACAGAAGGTGATTCTTTTGTGGGTAATTCTTCCCAAACGGATGAATCAAGAGTCTCTGAAGCAACATCTGGATAAGTCGCAAGAGAGAAAACTCTGATTTCTCTGAACACAAAGATCTGTTCATTCATGAGATTCTGGTATTCAGACAGAAAACAGCGCAGTTCTCCCATTTTCATTTGATGTGATTCTAGCTAGTGCAACATTTAACTTTCACTTTTGCCTTTTCTTCCAAGAACATTATGCAGCAACACAGTCACGTATTAGTACTTATAGGTAGACGTTTTGGGGAGATTTTTTTACCCTGGTCGTGCCTGCTGTCATCGTTCAGCTAGAGTAGCTGTTTTCAGTGCTTTCAGTTTCTGGTTTTTCAGTCTCGGCTGCATAAACATGCATACGGCACTTGAGTTAAATAGCATACAGACTTCAACTTGTGCAGTCGCAATCCCAATGAAAATCTTCAGGCTGTCCCATCGGCAGGTTCAGTATACTGGTCAGAGATGAGCATTCGAAGGGAAAAGCAGGGAGGAGTGAGGAGTTCTGCTTTATCTCATCCCTATGTGAACAAAGTCAATTTTAAGAGTGTCGTCAACATTGAACTAGCTTTGAAGCAAAAGTTGTATGGACTGAAAAGGGCTGTGAGAGCAGCTTCTCAAGGATAACCAGCGTTAGCATTTCTTTGTTAGGTGACTTTTGAGCTGGGTTCAAGATGGGTGGTCAAAGTTCTTCTGGTTTTTTTCCTGCCTTTAAAAGACCATTCTTGTCCTGCCGTCCGCAGCCTGTTTATTACGTGGCGGTTACACGGGCATTTCTGATTTTATTTCCCTGTGGTGACAGGTTGGAGCAGGTTGTTTGGGAAGAAGCTTGGCTGGGGTGGGGTGTGCACTGAGCCCGTTTACACTGGAAACTTTACACTACTGAACAGCACGTTCTGAATGCCATAAAAAGTACATGATTTCAGTGTGAGCGGGGAAATACTGCTACTGCCATTTGGCAGAGTGTGGAAACGCGGCCACAAGAGTTAGATCTCAGAGGGAAGGTGTGAATGAAAAAATAGCACAATTTTTTCTCCTTTTCTTTGCAGACCAGGGATTAGCTAATGCTTGTGCGTGCATATGCAGTGTCCAAGGTCTGCAGCGTGTCAGGCGTGGAGTGCCAGATTGTCTTTCTTTCTACCAGAACGTTTATGCTTTAATTTGGGAAACGTCGTGGGAACCGATAGCATCTTGTTTCTGAGAGAGACTTTCTGATAATCTTAGTGGTGGTATGGTGTCTGTGTGTGAGACGCTAACTCCTGGTCCCTGCTGCGGTGACAAACTCGGCAGTAACACAGCGCTCGGAGTTGCACTCGGGTCAGAAGCTGTGCAAGGCACCCTTGGCACCTAG
Source organism: Cariama cristata (assembly GCF_000690535.1). NCBI lineage: Eukaryota > Metazoa > Chordata > Aves > Cariamiformes > Cariamidae > Cariama > Cariama cristata. The sequence continues at coordinate 36,299 of NW_009619040.1, read as the reverse complement.
GCTGGGAGTTGCCAGCCTTTTTTTTT
>NW_009619040.1:23779-36257 GCF_000690535.1 Cariama cristata | reverse complement strand
TTTTTTTAATACAATTAAACTATACCATAAACTCTTCATTTTGGTGAGGGGAGAGGCAGGAGGGACTCCTACTCATTGCCTTTTTCCTTGTCTGATTTAACACTTCTTACGTCACCCTGGAATCCTTTGGTGGTGTTCCAGAGTCCTTGTGTGAACTAGTGCCACTTAGATGCCTTTTTATGAGCTTGAAAGAGATTGAAGAACTGGTGACTTTTTAAGGGGTATTTGCATGCCATTCCTTTGCAATTCTGTGATAGTTTCCAAAATCTATTTAATCTTGTCAGTCATCTCTGTTTGCTGTTTGAGGAGGCGCCTCAGAGAGATTCATGAAATGTCGATTAAATACTGGACAGGTTAATGAGTATTTTTAATTTACTGCATTTTGGATATATCGGGCAGGGATTCTCTTATGGATGAGCGCACACAGAGCTATTTCACCAGAAATCCAGAACTACAACCTGCTGCGTTTTGGTTCTAGAAGAGCTCTACAGGCTTTCAATTGATTGCAGCGTAATACTGTTCTTCAAACAAATCACACACAACCTCCTATGCCTTCTCTGCAGTCGGTTAACTCCTTTGTAACAGCTGAGCGAGCACTGCAGCAGCAAATCTGGGTCACTCAACCTACAAAGGACAAACAACTACAGATGACAAGTGCTTGTGTGCTTTCTTTTGCTGAAGAAGACACTAAAATTACCTTCCAACTCTTACTCGAATTAAAAATTACCCAAGGGGAAAAGAACTAATTCTTAAAAAGACAACTGTTATGTCTTAAACCCACACAGTCTCAGCCACGTATTACTCCCAACTAAAGAGCAGAAATGCAAAAATAAAAAGGCAGTAACCAAACTTTCTGGGAGAAAGGGGATTTCATTTCCCTAGTGTGTCTAAGAAGGGACATACAAATGAGGTTACTGGGGACTCCAGACGGGTGTTCCTATGCTGGCCTCCAAACAGTGCTGCAGCAGCATCTCTTCACTCTACCAGCTCCAAAATATCACGGTTTTTAGCTGTGGAGTACTGCCATATACACATTTTGTCAAAATAAACCTTAACTAAATGGGTTTTACAGGACCAATGAATGCATTGGCTGCTAGCACAACTTTGTGCAGGATCAGCATTTTCCACAATCATTTATAAATATGATTACAGCAGACCAGAGAGTATGAACATTGCTAAATTGCTGCCCGATGCCAAGTACTGTCAACAAATTTGTTAGTATAGTTTTAGATTAAGAAAACAAATCATATGCTCAGCTGAAGGAATACCCTCTATTTAAGGCATAATCTCTCATTTTGCAGCACTGTGCTTATAAATCCTTTGCAGCTTTGGGGATCACCTTCTCCAACAGAGCAGATGTAGTGATTTCTTATTTTTTATATATATCTCTGAATATTAAGGGATTTTTTTCTAATATTAAACAAAATGTTTTCTTAAGCGACGAGGACTATATGGAGGTGAAGGGAGATCGCATTCTATGGCAATAAAGCCTTATGTATAGTATAAGAACAAAATGCAACTAATAAAAGTGATTGTTACAAGTAGCTTTGCACAAAGATGAATTCCTGTATCCCAGAAAACATTGAACGGCTCTGTCTGCACTCTTCCTTTGGAGAATCCCTGCCTAACGTAGTCTAAATGCAGTAAATTAAAAATACTCAGTAGCCTTTCCAGTATTTAATGGACATTTGGAAGCTGTGCATCTCTCTGAGGCTCCTTCTCAAACAGAGTTTTTGTTGCCGAAGTGAACTCTGCCATGAGGTGGTGATGGCTGGAAGAGACCCAGAGGTGAAGACGGCACAGCTGGGAGTTTTGCAGCCTCCCTTTCCTCCCCGGTGGGTGAGACCCTGTCCAGCGATCTGCGTGCCTTGCAGCACTGCCTCTCTGAATGGCAAGTGATGCCTGCAAGATCTCCTGTTCTATAATCTCCTTTTCCATGGTGTCCTCTCCATTCTGGAGATGGATAGCTTCTTTTCAGTGTGCTCTGCTTGGATTTTGCATAGCTGTCTGGTTTGTCTGAGACTTCTGTAATTACTGTCCTTGGTGGAGTTCCTTTAGCCACAATTCTGGTGTAGACGAGTTGCTGAAACTGGAATTACCCAGACACGTAGCCTTTCTCCGCATAATGTCCCATAATTATGGCCTGTGGGCATCTGTATTCTCAGTCACAGTGATAGAAATGCTAATGCGAAAAACATCGTTGGCAAACAGAAGAAGAGATGTGTGAAGTCCTTGGAGCCTGGTGTTCTCAAACAAAATCTGCCTTGTTCTGGGGGACAGATTGGGGTCTGATGTCAAGACAGAAGGATAGTTGGAGAAGGTGGTACCTGTGTTTTTGTTTCTGCTTTAAAATGTTTAAAAGTTTTGGTTGGTTTTTTTCCCTTGGTTTATTTTACATTTTAAAAATGCTTTTGTTTACTCTGTTAGCCTTCCAACATTGGATGCCAGAGATCTATAGAAAAACCTAGACTAATTTAGAGGAGAAGGTCGTGTTTGTCCCCTTTTTAGGTCTGTCTGGTGACAGGCTTTATGTTCAACTCAATAGCATTTCTGAATGTGGGTAGTGTAATGCAGATAGGGTTTGAACGCTGCAAGTGAGAAGTGTGAAAAATTCAGGGGATATTCTAGGCACCACTAGACAGAACTATATTGATTTAGGAGGAAATCCCAAGGAGGAAATAGTTCTTGTCAACTGATTACTTGAAGTTATGGTTATGCTACTCTTGCAGACGTCTATAAATTAAACTGCCAACAGTTGGCATCTGCCACTGTCACAGTGCTATAGGTCATCCTTCCCGTAGAATTTAGTCTGATGCCAGAGTGACTTACCTGCCATGTGAGGGAGCATTTGGAGTCAGGAGGAAGGCAGATTGTGCTTGGAAGATGTATACATAGCCCCAGCACAGAGAGGAGACTGGGGGCATAGTGTGGGACAGAGGTAAGCAGTGCCCAACCCTCTGGCAAGCAGATATTGAGGGACCGTGGTACAGGAGTAGAAGAGTCCTGGGCAAAAAGGGGTGCCCGTGAATGATATCATGACCTGAACTGTCATGTGCTAAATGCTTTCACATGCTGGTGGTTCTTTTCATGCTGAAATTCTGGACTTGCTTGAATTCTGTCTCCAAGTTGCTATTTTTCCTCCCTTGATTCATGTGGAGGTATTATCTGCCTTATCTAAAACAGGGAGGACGTCATGTTGATTTTGAGGACATTTTCCTACCTCATAACTTGCCAACAATGCAGCATCTGAGAAGTTTAAATTGGAATTAGCTGACATTTTCCTACTCTCCCAGGAATTCAGGAGTCTTTGAAGAACAGCCCATCTATGTGGGCGGAAGGTAGTGAGCTTGAGGGGTGATTGATTCTGTCTGGAAACCTCTATGCTGATTCCTAAAACCAGGAGGGAAGGTTTTATGTAGCTTACGGTCAGTGGGGACTTTTTTTTCTCCATCTTTCTTTTACTGGATAGTTTCAGCTCGGAGTAGCTGAAGATGGATTGAAGTATCGTACCTAATTAGGAAGATGTAAAAAGATTTATTTTTCTTTACAGAAAAGGCCACAGATGGCTCTCTGCAGAGCGAAGACTGGACACTTAACATGGAGATCTGTGACATTATCAATGAGACAGAAGAAGGGTATGTGCGATTTCAGCAAACTTTGAAAGGTTCATGAACGCAATCTTTGTCCAGTCGTACTCAGCATGTGAGGAGATGCAGTGAGTCTGGAGGCAGGTGCTCATAGTTGGAAGGCAGTTTGCATATGAGTTGCTTAGTTTTCTTACTCCTTAGACATTTTGGAAAACTACTGTTTGATGCAGCACTTTCCGTGGTCGATCTCTGCTTGGGAGGGCTGGCATGAAAAATGTGTTGTTGGAGAGGGTACCAAGTTTGTACCTCTGGGGTTCTTGTTTTCAGCAAGTGTATCTCTTTGCAGTGCTGCAATGCTATTAATTTCAGCCATTTGAATAGAGAGGTTCTCTGATACATCTCCTTCAGCATCAGAAAAGCTGTGCTGCTTGCAGTTTGCAGGAGAACTGATCACCTGTCTTATGCCCTGGCCTTTTTCTGAGTGGCTGTCAATCTTTCCTGCTTGATCAACATCCTGCCTTTTTGGAGGCCTTGAGCGTTGCTCCAGTCTTGACTTCTGTGTTACCTTGTCTCCTCACATAATTCTATATGACCCTAGTTTGGTTGTAGTCAAGTAATCTGAAGTTAACGCACATGCTTGTGTCCAGCTGGAAATGGTAAACGATCCCTTTTCCCACAGTATATGGCATGTGAAAAGCGTGTCTGAGCTATCTTTTAAAAATGGTGTGTTTCTCCTTCAGCCCAAAGGATGCCATTCGAGCACTGAAGAAGAGGCTGAATGGAAACAAAAATTACAGAGAGGTCATGCTGGCGCTGACGGTGAGTGGGGGCAGGCTGGAATGCCTCAAAAGGGCAGAACCCTTTTCTTTGGTCATTTTCCTTTTCCTGGCACTCTCCTGAATGTACACACTATTTGCTTTAACAGCCACTGCTCTGTCCTTTTCTTCTCTCCAATTGCCTCCTCACTTCCTTGGGGAGAGTTGCTGGAAGCTTTGCACAGCGTTTTTCTGACTCAATTGATTTCTACTTTTTTTTGGGGCTCTTACTCATCCCAAGTACTGACTGGGGAAAGTTAAAGTAGCCCAAATGGGTCTGTGAACTCTTCCAGGCTTTCCCTTCTACTCTCATCTCCCTGTGTCCAGCCATTTCTTCACTGCAAGACAACAGCTGTGGGCATATCTGCAAGTGAGAATGATGAACTTGCCATGTTTTCAGCTTCAGTTTAAATTCTTCACAGTGGGGGTGGTGAGGCAGTGGCACAGGTTGCCCAGAGAAGCTGTGGATGCCCCATCCCTGGAAGTGTTCAAGACCAGGTTGGATGGGGCTTTGAGCAACCTGGTCTGGTGGAAGCTGTCCATGCCCATGGCAGGGAGGTTGGAACCAGATGTTCTTTAAGGTCCCTTTCCAACCAAACCATTCTGTGATTCATAAGTAGCTGATGCACAATTTCCCTTGTGAATGGATCTCTGCAGGAGACTTACATTAATTTATGCTGATGTAATTTCACTCAATAAGGTGTAAATTGTATTCTGTGCATTTAGGCAGCACTGCTAAGGTGTGAGATAATTTGCCAATCCTGCTGATGACTTTAGCTAGATGTTTCCTGGGTAATGCAGCACTCCTGAACATGTGGTGCTGGGCAGGCTCTGCGCCGGAGCAGTCTGAGGAATGAGCAGCAGTAACTAGATCGAGTTATGCTGCTGTGGGTATGTGATCTGTATGATTCTTTCACAGAGCTCTTGTTGCATCTCCCTGATGAAGCATGACTGTACTTTCTGTCTTCTTGCCATTTCCTATCCTGGATTGTCATTTTGACAGATTACCAAAGACCAAACCACGAGATTATCCATTGTGCAGGAAAGAGCAAAATTCATCAGGAATGAGGCCGTGTCATCATGGCTGATGAAAGTAGCTGAAGTAGGAGAGTAATTACAGACTCCTCATATACAGAGTTGCAGTGGTTATTAGGCATGGCTGTAAGGAGAAGTGACGCATTGGATTTATCTCCATGCTAATCATGTTCTTCAGAGAAAAATCAACAGCTGTTCTTCTGTGGCAGTTGAATGGCAAGTGGAAGGTGCCTCTAGCTAGGTTGCAGGGGGAAAATGTGTCAAAGTATAACCTGTCAGAGCATTCACAAGGGAGTGTTTTGAATGAGTGAAGATCATTCACCTGAATTCCCAACTCTAAAACATGGCTTATAGCTCAGAGCAACCGGGTCCAGCTGTGTTCCAGGTACATCGAAAATGGTGGAGTGCCACAGCACGATAATATCTCACTGTGACGGGATGTCCTCTGTCTTACCTGTTCTTGATGTGATGCTGTGTACTTAGCTGTTCAGCTGCGCAGGTTGGAAAGTTCTGCTTTGAAGAGGAAGAAACTTTATGTTTCTTTACCTTGAAAACAGGCAAAGGTAGATCACCAAAGTGCCCAATATGTTAATGGTGGGTGAGGTACATCTAAATGTGTGTGTAGAAAGGAAACTTTTTGGTAAAATTGGGGAAGAAAAGAAGAATTAAGAATCTAAGTATAATTTCTTCTCTATCTTCTCTCCGTCCCATCGAAAGTTTTAAAATAAAAAAAACCCCACCTAAATGAGTAACCAACCACATAGGTGCTCTGTGTGTGATCAAGCTTTGCTCCAACAATGAATGTTTTTTTGTGTGTGTAGGTGTTGGAGACCTGTGTGAAGAACTGTGGCCATCGCTTTCATGTCTTAGTGGCAAACCGTGACTTCATAGATGGTGTTCTGGTGAAAATCATCTCACCCAAGAATAATCCCCCTACTATTGTACAGGATAAAGTACTAGCGCTGATTCAGGTACACAGCTTGTCTCTGCTTCCATATGTTGCTGCCTGAAATAAGGACTGTCTGCTTCAGTACTACGCATTGCTAAACATGCTGTCACCATTAAAAATGTGGCAAGTTCTTTATACGTATAAACAAACAATATATGCAGATTGACAGGGAAGAGCAGACATGCACACGCATAGATATTTTATCCAGGGAGAAATGTCTGGATTCCAGTTAGAAAGGTACCACTCTAAACTGAGATGACTTAATAAAAGATAAATGGATGGCTTTGCAATTTAACAGTCACATCTAGAAGCTGCAGACCTGCTTCTGTGATGGGCTTGTCATTTGAGGCAAGGAAATTTTAGAGGATCGTGCTTTCTCTGTCAGTTGCAGAACACTTACCTTTCTGTGTCTGTTCCCTGACCGTAAAATGGAGCTGTTTCCCTCCATTAGAAAGCATTCTGAATTCCTTTTAAAGATGGTTATAGAAAAGTAAATGACCATATAGGAGTTAAAATGGTTTTGGTGTCTTTTCTCTGGTTATTGTGCAGTAAAAGTGCGCTGTCAGATCCTTGCCTGCAGTGGGGAAGTTCAGACATAGGCCTGTCTGCCACTTCTCCTTCTGTGCAGCATAACAATAAACAGCCATGTTAATTCCACAAACCATTAGCAACACATGAGGAAACATTGGTGCCTGCCTGGAGGAAATCTGACAATTATAGGAGGCTTTATCACTAAGCTTCTACGGGCTATTGCGTACACCGGAGACTAAAAGACACTGCGTATTTAAAATGATATAAACCTGCTGCAGTGTTTCTTGTGGGAAGGTATTTACAAATGCGCAGCATAGTTTTCCAAATATACTTCTGATTTTTGTGGCAAAGCATGCAGTTGCATTTCTGCTGGTTTATTTGTTATTTGGATACACAGATAGGACATCGTTAGAGCGTGACAATGTAAGTAAGTGATTTCCGATGAGGAAGTAGGCTGGGCGGGGGAATTAGGTGGGCATTGCACTGCGGTCTATGGGGTCCCTTTCTTTCTGATCTCTGATGTCAAGGGTTTTTTAAAAAATAGCACAAAATTAATGACATTATTAAAAGCAATTCTTGTGCGTCTGACTGAGTCCCCGAGTGTCTGCCTGCTCTGGTGGGAGAGCTGATGCACACAGTGACCAGGAGATGAGGTTAAATATTGTCCCATAAAGAGAAACTGTGAATGTTTCCACACTGTTTGCTCTGCTACAGTGTTTTAGAGAATGTTGGTTACGCTGGGTCCTGGATTTAAGTGGCTTCCCAATCATCAACACAACGAAGATGGAAGCGTTTGTAACATAACCAAAAAGCCGCAGTCATTGCCTCAGTGTATTAAACAGAGCTTTATCCGAGTAGACTTAGTGCAGTAGAGCTAAAAGCCTCATTCTAGGTGCTAAATGCCTTTTGATATAAAAAGCCTGAGAATTATGAAAGTTGCCTGTGGGTGGGTTCTGTTAGTGTCTCTTTAGCTGGAGGTGGTAGGGGACTTTGTTTTCCAGATTGCCTGACAAGTTTGGAAAAGTGATTGCAGTCACTCATCTCTGCTGCCCTATGGACACGCACACCCAAAATATCCCGTACGTCATGACCACTTTGCTCAGCTTAGACTTTGCTCTTTAGAGCTCCCTGCAGTTGGAGTTAGCTCTGTTCCAGGGGGCTGATCTCTTCTCAGCTCTGTTCCACTAACGTTACATTTATCCCATTCTGTAGGCTTTTTACAATTTGATATCAGGGAATTAATAAGAACAGAAATGAGAGGATTAACAGCACTTGAAAGCATGGAAAAAAGCTGTACAAACAGCATATGTCTTCAGCCATACAGCTCTTATACTGCTGGGCCTTTCCATAGCAAGGGCAGATGAAGCTGCTATCCAATTTCTTACCTAGAGACTCGACTGTTTTGAGATGTTGGGCATCTTGTGTCTCACCTGTTTCCCAGTGTACATGAATTAGCATGTATTCCGTATTGCTTATCCTTCCTTCTTCACCTTGCTAAAAGGCCGAGGAAGTATTCCGTATTGCTGTGCCTCTCTGGTAAGAACTTGCAGATCACCTCAGAGTTCATACCAACTTACTGCCCAGTAGCTGAGCACTTTCACGTCATGAAAGATGAAGCACAGGGAGACTTCTAGTGACATGGCAAATTCTTTTGAGGGTACATGTGTTTAAAAAGTGTTCGACACTGGAAAAATTGTCTTGGGATGGTCAGTGATGTGGGGGCCAGATTTTCAATGGTATTTAATTAACCTGTTTGGGCACACTGAGGTGCCAAGTGGGATTTATACAGCAGCATCCTTAAGCATCTACCTTTTGATAGCCTGGCCCAAAGTTTTAGAAGATCTGAATTCAATCTCACCTCTGTCATATGCTTGTTTGGACAATGGGCAAGTCTCTAAGCTCTGTGTGTAGCTCCTTATCCGTAAAGCAGAGCTAATATTACCATTACCTATTTGAATTGTAAGCTGTCTAGGACAGGGATTGTCTTACAGTGTCTGTAGACAGCACTTAGGACAATAGTGCCCAGTCCTGCTTCTGACCTCTGCGAGACACACTAATGTAGGTAATGCTGCCAGCTCAGGCAGAAGAAGAATACAAATGAAAGTGTCTCCTTTCTCCAGGAAAGAGAGTTGCAAAAGAGAGAATATATTAAAAAGTTAAAGTGCAAATGAAGTGAGTTCACTGTCATTAGTGCCTACAAGAAAATCTATAGGAAGCGAGCGAAACAGAGGATGCATTAGTGCATCCTCCTGGACGAACAAGCCTCATTAAAAGTTGGGGGCAGCAACGCAGCATACTTCTGCCTCGAAGTTTCTTTTGAGTGATTATTAAATAGAGCATCCCTTGCCTAACATTTTTCACTCTTATTTGCAAATAGAGTTGACGTGGGGAACACCATTATGGAGAAGCATCATTCAGATGACTTCTTATGTAAATTGAAAATGCAGAGAAAGTGCAAGGGTGGAGTTATTTGTACAGTCAGTACCTCCGTCAGAATTAGGGTTGGTTTGGAAGGTCAATTCTGAGGAAACAGTACGGCTCTTTGCAGTCGAAGCTGTTTTCTCTCGCTCGGATGGGGCTGTTTGGACTTGTACTGCATCAGAACAGTTGATGCAGTTAATTTACTCTTAACAAAGCTGAAAAGCAAACCCAGAATTGTTAGCTTGAATCTGATAATGGATTGTCTCCTGGGCATGAAGGATAGGAAATGCTCGCTCTTAGAATTGAACAGAATAGGAATGTAAGTTAAATGTTAGTATTATTCCTTATCTTGCTTTGCTATCTTTGATTTCTCTTCTCTCAAATATAAAAAGTGATTAAAACCAGCTTTTAAAGTAAAAATAGTCAAAGAACTAGTAAAAGTGATGACTATATGAATTAAGTTCAGAGCCCACACAGACGTCTCGCAGTAGTTCTGGATCTGGCACACTGATACTCTGCCTCATGTATGTGGGGGTTTGTGGAATGCTTCATCTTTAACAGAATCATAATATTTCACTTTTTCCTTCCTCTAAATGTTTAATAATTGGCTGATTTCCAGCAAAAGTGAAAGGGGGTAGAGGCTTTCAAGATACTATGCTCCTAGCAACTTCATGGGTGCAGGAGGCTGGCTAGAGAAGAGAAACATTTGTTGCTCCCACTGAGGGAGAAGCTCAAATGTGAACCAAAGTCTTTTTCGACACCAGAGAATTCATGCGGGAGAGATGAGTGTTCTGGCTGTGGGAAATTCTCCCTTTAAACTTGTTCTTTCTGACGCACCAGGGCGTCTTAAGTGTTGGATATGCTCTGTAAGAATGCAGGCTTCATTAGTTCTGCTGCTCATGGGACTGCATGTTTCACAATATAAGAACTCAGAAACTACCTTTTTTATTTAAGTTTGGTCCAAATAAAATACTGAAGGAAACTTCACAGCTGTGGTTTTTTCTTTGGTAACAAATGAGGGTGTTTCACAAAGTAAATTGTGGTTACCTAAGATTATTGTATGACTTTATGACTTTTGCTTAGATCAATTTAATCTTTCACATAGACTTTTTCTGGTGGGTCGTTGGCCATAGCATATGCAAGAAAAGATCAGCACACAGTCGCTGCTAAGTAGAGGAGGTTGGAAGAGGCTTTCATTTGCATTTACAGATTTTGATGATGTCAGGGGCTAGACATAGCTACCGTGCACTGGGTTCCTGTCTACTTTATATTTGAATAAAATGTGTACGTGACTGTCTTAATAATATTTGCAGGATCTTTTAGACCTGGTCTAATGATTACAGCTTCCCTTTGAAGCTGAAATACACAAAAGCTTTTGTAGTCAGTATCTGAGGTCAGGGTGGAGCTGGAACTTTGTTTGGAAGTTTTATGGATAATCCCTCATGTTTTGCAGGCTTGGGCTGATGCCTTTCGAAGCAGCCCTGATTTAACTGGAGTAGTGCATATTTATGAAGAGCTCAAGAGGAAGGGCATAGAGTTTCCTATGGCAGATCTCGATGCTCTGTCTCCAATACACACACCACAGAGGGTAAGCTGCAGCATTGCAATTCCAGGGTTATTTTCCCAAGATGTCTAAATAGTTGGATAACTAATCTTCTTTCCCCTCCTGTTTCTCTGAATTTGGCTTATTTTCTCACTCCTGGAAAGGCTTTTTTAATAGTGAAAGGGCACATAGGAGAAGCGTAATACAGCTGCGTTTGACAGGCTGATAAGCTAATGGTATCTCCTCCCTTGAGTCAAACATCAATCTGAGAAAAGAGTTTGGAGGAGGTTTATACACTTGTCTTGTACCACAAAACCACCAGAAAAATGCAAATAATTTGTTCAAAGAGAGTCCAGCAGGTTGTATGATTGAGACTTACTTCTTTTGCTCAAAAGTATGATTGTTTCTCTTGGCAATAACCCTGAACCAAGGCCTGCCCGTCGTGGTTAAAGGTGTACAGAGTCTGAATCTCTCACTGATCCCGTGGTAATGTGAGATCTTTACACCTCTGAAAAGTTAGGTCTGGAAAGTTGACAGAAATGCTGCTAGGAGGTAACTTAATGATCACAGGTGTTCTGATTATTCACTCTGAAAACTGAAGTTAATGAATCTTTGAAGTGGTAAACGCAAGTGATCAAGGACTGAAAGATTACAATTCTTCTGTCAAGATGAATTAAATTCAGTAGCTAGGTATCACAATTTTTTGTAAGCCTGCAGCTGAGATCTTCGTTTAAAATAACACATAATTATTTATCTTTGGCTCTTGTTTTTATTTTGCTTCTCACTTTTCTTGTAAAGGTAAATTGACTTAAATGCATGTGGGCTGGGTCAAAAGATATGGGCATGCATTTTTGTTGCAGCTGTCTGTTTATGGGCTGTCCTGCCAGTCTGTTCTCGTAACTACACTGACCTTTTCCACAAGGTGCAATTATATTCTATATTTGAGCATATTTGGCCTGAGGTTGCTGACAAAGCAAGTGCTGTCACAATTCAACTTTTGAACTGCTGTCTTTCTGATGTGGCAGAGTGTTCCTGAAGTTGATCCTGCAGCAAATATGCACAATTCACAGTCTCAGCAAAGAATGAGCACCAGTTCTTACTCTTCATCTTCTCCAACGGCGTATTCTGCTCCTCAAGCCCCAGCTTTGAATGTGACTGGTCCCATCACTGCTAATTCTGAACAGGTATTGGGATGATGATTCTTTTGAGTGAGACTATTTCAGCAGATCAAATTAGAAGCCAATTTGCAGAGGAACTTTCATTTTAACTCTTCTGACTTTGATTGCCTCCTAGCTCTGGTTCTACTTAGTAATCTTTCCTCCTATTATACTATAAAATCTAGGCTTTCAATTTGTATGTATGGCCTTGTAATGGCAGCAGTTCTAAAGCCTCCCAATCTGATATACCAGTCCACTCAGAGGTTGTGTGGTAGGTTAGCAGTTATTCTCATTAGCCTCCCTTCTTTAAAGGCACAGAATGTCTTGCAGATGCAGGAAGTCTGACAGGGAGTTAAGTCTGCACCCGTAAGACCCTTGCAAATGCCCTGATATAGGATCTTCTTTTCTCTCTGCAAAAATAATAACTTCAAAGTCAAAGA
>NW_009619040.1:0-23748 GCF_000690535.1 Cariama cristata | reverse complement strand
GCGGAAAAGTTATACATCTTTCCCCACACTTGAGTGAAGCATGCAAGGTGTACTGCAACCGAGGTCTGTTTTTAGCTGCTGCTTTCAATTGCTTCCCTTACATACAAGCATAGGACAGCTGGGTTTGTGATGATAGTGAGTGGTTCTGCAAAGTTATTTTCTTTTTCTGTTGCTTTTCTAAAATTCTCTCCTGGGTAAACTTTTTATCTTTACTTTTTTTTTTCCCTGGTAGAATGTCTGGAGCCTCAGATATGAAGTGAGACAGAACCAGAGGTATCACAAAGGCAATTCTTGAAAATGATCTGCTTAAACCAAAAGGTTATGCAGTGTTTTGCATTTTACCCCAATTTAGATTGCCCGGCTGCGCAGTGAACTGGATATTGTTCGTGGGAATACAAAAGTCATGTCTGAAATGCTGACAGAAATGGTACCTGGACAAGAGGATTCCTCAGACCTTGAGCTACTCCAGGTAACAGTTTCCCAGCAAATGTGATTCTGATCCTTTCTGTGCTTGAGTTTCTCTGAGGGGTGTGGGTTTTGTTGTAGTTCACTTCACTGCCTTGGTTTGCTTGGTTTACATAATGAATGTGGGCTGTGCTTGATGCTTGTTAGTCTCATCACTTAATGTTCTTAATTTGTTAATGCTTCCAGTGACAAGGATTTCCTAACTTCCCTTAAAACTTGTGCCAGTGCTTTCTTCTCCGTGTAGCTAGAAATTTTTCCCAATGTTGAATATAAGGTCTCCTTTACCACAAAGCAGCTTAGAATTGCCATGGGCTCTGTAAGCTCTCAGCATTTCTACCTCTCTTACATCCTCCACCATGACTTGTACAGTCTCCATTCCCAGTCACTGTGCAGGAAAAAATCGCTCCATGTTTCCGGCCGGACTAAATATTGCCAAGGGTTTGTGGATTCTCTGCCACTTGAAATCTTGCATAGGAACTAACTGTCTTTCCAGAAGATGTGCTGTAGCTTCTCCTGAAGGTAGTGTCTTAAGGCAGGTGCTCAGGCGAAGATTCACGCTGTCTGAAGGGTTAGAATTGGTAAAGAGAAGGGATTTGTTTGCTGGAAAGTCTCAGTCCAGCGCAGCGTTTAGTATCTCAAGAGGGAAAATGGTGTAAGCTGAGCTCACATCTCTGGCTTCATACCTGTTTCCCTAGGGCAGTGGTAGCAGGGTGGCCTTTCGGCTGAGGAAAGTAGTACAGTACCACATGCAATACAGATGAGGAATACTGTGATCTAGCATTCCAGCTGCTGCCCTTAACATGGTATTTGCCTTTCTATAGCTTCAGGAATAGGCTTCTGTTTTGATTCTCCATCAGGGAGGATGGGCACCCACAGCAGTAGATTTGGAGAAAGGCAGGGAACTGCTTTCTGTGATACATCAGAGTTTGAAATCCATCCAAAAACTGGTCTCTCCCATGCAGCGGTATTGTGTGTTTGTCTCGGAGCCATCATGGCAGCTGATGAGAGGCTTTGCAATAAAGAGCCTTTCAGTTACTGCCCATTTGGGTCGGACTGCTCAAAACAAAAGAAGCTTCCAGGAAACCACAACAGACCAAAATAGCGTAGAACAGTTTGCTTACATTCAGAAACAACTACTAACATCTTGACAGCGTAACCTTACAGCATAGCTTTAAGGTGAAAGAACTTGATCATAAAATGGAGTGACAGCAACGATTCTTTATTCCAACTGGTTCCCTTCTTTGACTGATGCATCCTAAATCTGAATCACAAGCTGAGGAGAACCCGGTTTTGATCACAAAGGATGGTTAGTCTTTTGAAAGCTGTGAGCAGGGTGCTGCACGCAAGGACTCCTTGCTTTGAGGTTTATATAGCCCTCCTCCTTAAATAATTCCTGACATTTTCTCCAACAATCAAATGTAAACAGCTTGCTAGAGAGCCAGCTCTGAGCAGAATAGATAGGTACTGTCAGCCCTCTCGGAAAGGCAGCAAACAAACCTCTGAAATGTCACAATCTGCTTCTAAAGTGATGGGATCAAAACTGACATTGGAGAACACATTCCTCAAGCTGTTAAGGCAGCTGGATTGCACTAGGTGAAATTTATCCAGAGCTTAGGATGTCAGACCAAGCAAGGAAAACAAACACATTTTTGCTTTCATCCCAAAGGTTGTGTACCAACAAGTCATCCTTGTTTAGTGCTGAATTTTTGCTGTGAAGTGGAGCTGGAGGGGGGGGTAGAAGATGACAGAGGGACATGCTTTAGTTGGAATGTCAGTGCTTATTGAAGTAAAACTGTGGGCCTAATCAGTGGCGCTACGCCATATGTCACGTTTCTTCGTGTAGTTCCTCCTCAGCAGACTGGTTTTGACCTTTGATCTTGAGGCCTTTCAGGAGTAAAGAATTCTGCTAAGTAATTGGTGATGGAAAAAGTGTCCTGGAAGCATGAGAACTCCTGGTTTAGGCAAACTCAAATCTAGATTTCTTGGCGTGAGAGACTTCTAAAATAAATGCCCTTACTCTATATTCTTTAAAATTTTCTTCTGAAACTCCCCACTGCTGTTTTGCAGTCTCTTGTCTGTAGACTTGCTTAGTTGAAGGGAAGGTTTCTGTGTATAGCTCAGTACTGAAGTGTGTGTGGAGTGCTCATGTTTTCATGCTCCTGCTCCTTGTTTTGTGCTCACCCTCACGCTCTCAGTGGTTGCTGGGTTCTGTGTCCTCAACACTTCTCTTCCTAGCACACACTTAGCTACTTGTGGTAGCCCTGATGAACTTCTTTTCGCCACTTGTTCCACCATGTGCATCTTTTCGTTTTTAACTATTTTAACTATTGCCAAAAGTTGCAGATTGAATTTTCCCTGAGAGCTCTCTTCTGGAAAGCTGTTGTATTAACACGTTTTATTCTTAAAACAGATCACTATAAAATACAGATATTTATTTTCTGAAGTGCTCAGAGTTAAAGAAGAGTCAGGAAATTGAATTGTAAATAGGCTCTCAAGGTTTTATGCCATCGTCTCTTGAAGGGCATGTTTGATTAGATGTGCTTTTGGGTGACATTTAATCATGCAAAGATAAACTTGTCTTAGTGTTTCTCAGCTGGGAGATATGTTTGGCTGTGAACAGAGCTCAACTAAATCTACTTATTGCTAGCTGCTTATCAGAATGTGTGTGCACTATATGTTCCTCCTAGGAACTGAACCGAACCTGTAGAGCTATGCAACAGAGAATTGTGGAGCTTATCTCACGAGTGTCCAATGAAGAAGTCACAGAGGAACTGCTGCATGTGAATGATGATTTAAATAACGTCTTCCTCCGATATGAAAGGTGAGGCACCTTTTCCATCAGCTATTTTACATTCGTTCTGGGTTTTCACTTAAGTGTAAAATAGGTCAGTTGACAAGAGTTGGCCATCTGGGCCAATGGTCCAACATAATAAAATGCAGAGAACCAAACCACAGAAAGCATTGACAAAGTCTTTTTATGGTCTTTTATGGTAACATTCCTGTTTCAGTTGTTTCCTTTAATACTATGATTTTTTTTTTAATTTTTTTTTCCCTAGCCATTGAATTTTTGTGGGTCATATCCATAAAATGCAGGGCAACCTTGTGCAAAACTCTCTGAACTAGCAGAGACTTGAATCTGCAAGTCCCTGTTGTGCGGTGCGGTGCAGATGTAGTAACTTGGGACCGCAAATAGCACAGCCACAGTCGCTAGTTCTGCTTGCTAGCTTGGGCTCAGCACAAATGCTTGTGCTGCTTCCTGGCTTAGGGAGGCTCCCGTGAGCTCTCTCTGTCTTCTGATCTCTGAGCTTTCTAGTTCCAGTACTGGTGCAAGGGGAGCTGTCTGAGGTGGGCATGAGCTTCATGCATGTGAAGGTTTTGTTTTTAAGTAACGCTTAAAATCTTGAAAAAAGTCTTGTCTTGTGCAGAGCTGAGGTTTTGAAGAGTTAGTCTGCGGGAATCATCCCCAGGGGTGGGACTTGGGTCATAGGACTTTCGACATGTTAGACAAAGGCGCTGTCAGCCACATCTGCTGCAGTAGGTGACACGTGATACAGCAGTCTTGGGAAAGTTTAATCTTCCCGTTAATGACAGGCCTGGGGAGTGAGGCACTAAAGAGTACCCTTTGTTCCTTGCTCTTAGCACAGGGCTTTGTTTCTCAAGCCTTTAAAAATAAATTAGACTCAAGATCTGTGAATCTGTGCTGTCACGGCAAAGGCTGGAAAGAAGACTCAGTGGCCTCAATTTTGTCTTTGATTTTGTCGTTCAGAGGAGATCGGGGCAAACTTTGAAACAAATGCTGGCTTTTTATGTGAAATGGTATGTGTTTCATGCACGAGCATGATTCTACAAGTGGCAGAGTGTAACTGTCACTAAGGCTTATTCTGGTCACCCTTAATATTTTTTCTGTTTTCTTCCATCTGTGACTTTGCTGACTAGGGCTAATGTATTTGTAGTCATTATACACTGAAGGGTGAGCTGAGTGATGTTAGCAAGCAATTTGTGGTAGAACAGCTGCACTGGTCTGAGCATTTCAATAAATTCCGGTTCCTCCTCTGCTATTCCAAAAGCTCCACATTTATCATGCTGATTTCTAGCATGGGTACCGAGCTCTGTCAGTGACTCAAGCAGGAGCTCTGGCCTTCTCCGTGAAGCTTTGGATGTAAACGAACGCGTGGTTCATTTCTTTTGGTGAGAAATATGAGGTGGGAGGTGTCTTAGGTTTCCAGCTAAGGGAGCTGGATTTCCAGTAATAGTAGACACCCACAGTTTCCTAAAACTGAAATTTGGGCCTGAAGTTGTTTTTCCTGCCTTTTAAGTCCACATTTTCCTCTGTTACATTAAGAAAACATTTTAGTTTGCTTGCGATTCCCCGTTGTATTTTGCCCGTCTGGGAGAAAACCCACAGGATTATCTGAATATTATAGTTTTTTTACTGAAAATAGAGATTACATGTGAAACTACTTTTAAATGGGGAAAAATTCTAACCTCAGAGAAATTGCGGTGCTTTTCCTGGTGAGGAAGGAGATCATACTGGCCTCAAACAGGTCTTGGGAGGAGGTAGTTCCTCCTGCTTTTTTGAGTTCATGAAAGCTGGGTTTCAGTTTGTGGCCGCAGATGCACAGCTGCTTGGGGAAGGAGTAGAGAAGAGACCAGATCTTGACTAGCCAGACTTCTTCCCGTAAGAAGTATGAGGATTTTTATCCAGCATCATTACTTTTCAGTCTTGGAAAGTATCAACCTATTTCAACGTGGGCTCTGATGATCTTTGAGCTGACCCAGAATGTTTTAAGAAATGAATCAGCTAATAATTGTTTCTCTTGCTGTGTGCTGCCTGGGTCGGGCTGTGCTAACATGCATATGGCTTCTAATTGACATGTATCGCAGCAAGAGGGAGCTGTAAGTGGGAGTAAGACTTGCTGTGGTGCTCAGCTTATTTAGCTGGGAGCATCACTCTTGCTGCAGTTCCTCCTGTCCCTTGGCTAACGGAATAGTCTATCGTGAAGCACTTAATGGACAAAAAAACCACCACACAACCAAAAAAAAACCACCAAAGACAAATCCTCCAGTGTTTTTTAGGTATTTGTGTGCTGCGGGATCAGATTAGTGAACTTAATATCCACATTTCCCAAGGATGCAGCTTTGCAACTATCCTTCCTTTGTCTTGGTTTGGAGTCAAAGCTTTCAGGGTTCTCTCTTGAACCAAAAAAACCTAGGTTCAGTGGCAAGCATGTCATGGCTTTGTTATAATCTCATGTTTTTCATTGTTTATTGGTGGCTTTGATAGTCCATGTTGTTTTTTTGTTTGTTTGCTTTCCGAACAGATTTGAACGATACAGATCGGGACGTTCAACACAAAATGCCAGCAATGGAGTAAGTACTTAACCCCATTTATTACCTCAGCAGCTCCACCATACTAGCCAGACTGATGTCGCTCGCATCCGCCCTTTTACCTGTCCAGCCCTGGGTCCTGCCCGTAGTGGCTAAGAGTGGATACCAGGAAAAGAGCACAAGAATGTGGTAAACTGCAAGTGATAACTTTTAGCTCAGGAAGACACTACACTGAAACATCTCTGTGCTTACAATCCTTGATGGATTTTCTTTCCTCTGTTAACTCTTTTGATTCCTTTTGAGTCCATGTGGACTTCAGGCATTCACAATGTCCTTAAGCAGTAAGTTCCACAGTTTCACTACACATTTTTACATATTTATGTGGACATTTATTTATAATGAATATTTTGGGTTTGTTTGATCAAGTCACTTAATGATTTTTGTTTGCTCCACCTAGTTCTTCTTCACTGTGTCTTACAATACTGCTGTTCAGGTTAATTTTCTTCAAGCCACTCATAATTTTAGGAACCTCTCTCATCTCCTTTTTCAGCGGCCCCTTCTCAAGCTGAAGAGTTACAGTTCTAATTATTTCAATGAAAACTATTTTATAGTTGTTTTATAGTGCTCAAGATCTGAGTTCATGATGAATTCATAATGGCACTATTACATTTTCTATTCTTCATTCTTCTAATCATTTCCTCTCTTTACTTTGCCTCTTTGCGACTTCTACTGCAGTGTAATGCAAACTTCAGCACAGGCTCTGCATTGTAATTTCAGTCACAACAAAGAAGTCTTGTTTCGGAAAACAGTTTATACCTAATGTGGAAGATGCTAGCAAATTCAGTTTGACTTAGATCTGATGTTCTTCTGGTGCTAAAAGAGGTGGAGAGCACAGACACATTAGCTAAATCTGAAGAGATGTAGGTGACCTCCAGGAGAGTTTCTTGCTGCACTAAGCAGTCAAACTGAGTTTTTTTTGGTGGCTGACCTTTTTTATTCTGCAGTTATCACCATAGTATCCAAGAGACTGGTTCATTTGGCAGTCTGCGAGAGAGATCTTTTTGGGAAGCACCCATTATTTTTCAGTGTTTAATGTTGCACTGCAAGAAGAGATCTCTGGCATGTGTAACTTGCTGTGTTTCTTCTGTCCCAACAGGTACTGAACGAGGTGACAGAAGATAACTTAATAGATTTGGGTCCTGGCTCTCCAGCTGTAGTGAGCCCAATGGTTGGAAACTCAGCACCCCCGTCTTCGCTTTCTTCACAGCTTGCAGGGCTTGGTGAGTACCTGATCTAAATAGTGCTGCATGTGAACATGAGGCTGCAATGCATGGACTTTTTCAAGCCTAACCAATCTGTGGATCTTGAACAGCGTGCAGGGGCTGCCAGGCAATCCTGGTGTGTGATTGTGGGAGCAAGTCTGAGTGGTAGTGGAGGTCCCTGTGACTGACCTGAATGCTCAGTACAAGCCCTTATCGCAGTGGGCTGTTGGAATTTATGAGGAGCCATTTTTCGCTTGTGAGTCAGGGAGTTTCTGCTCCCTTTGGCTCAACCTGATTAACGTTGCCATGTAGCCTTCAGAGGGTTCGGGTGTGTGGCTTACAGGATTAGGAAGGCTTTCCCACTCCCCTGCACTGTAGTGATCTGTAATCGGGAACCAGCCTGGCACAAAGGGAGGGCTTTATTAACCAAAGGAGAGACTGAAGGGAAGGGTGCAGGCTCTTCTTTATGGTAAAACTTGTACTACTAGTTTTATTTCTGCTTAGGTATACTCTCCGTGAAATCAGTCTGGTGAATGTTCTTGATTCCTCTTCTACAAATAATATTTGAAATCTTTGGATGAAGGGTTTTATGAAAATGCTAGGTGCTTTACATTAAGTCAAACCAAAGATTGCTTGATAGGATCACTTGATTTGACTGAAGGTTCTCCACCTCTTTCAGCACTGTGCCAATATCACATAACTTGATTTGAAACTGTTGGTTTCACAGTCAATACCTGAGAGACAACATTGTGGAGAAGACTAGCGTCTGTGCCCAGAATTTTGGACCATGTTAGTGAATAGTAAATATCTCAGCATGAGATTGGCAGCAGGTGCACACCAATTCCCAAATGCTGGCTTCTCGATGAGGAGTACTTATGGTGTGGTACTTCCAGGAGGAATAAGACAATCTCTGCATTTGTCTTTTAAGAAATGCACGATTAGCAGCCTCCAGCCTCTTCTGGACAGAACTGTGCTCAGTGCTGCACTGTTGACTAGATGGTATCTATAGCTGTCCTGTATTGTTAATGACATCCTCTGTAACCTACATAGTCATGGCAGCAGTGCTTGCATATGGTTTGCTATTTCATTGGTTCGCTTTTTTTGCCTCTGGTTGCAGACTTGGGTACAAACAGCGTCAGTGGCACGCTCAGCTCTCTACAACACTGTAATCCTCGTGATGACTTCGACATGTTTGCACAGACAAGAGGCAGTTCCTTGGCTGAGCAGCGAAAGAAGTACGTTGGAGTTTGTCTTTAGCGCTATTTGAGTCGCAGCATTGCTGTTTCTAAGGACATAAATCTGAAACTTCTTGACTTCATTCCAGACTAAAAAAGTAGTTTTGGTGTATGTTTTTGTGCTTTTAATCCAATTCCTATCCTATTGGTCATTATTAGTATGAGCAAGTGGAGAAGTTCCTGCTGCTGGGCAGAGCAGACTAGCTAAACAATGTTATTTGACTGTCTTAGTTAATGAGCTCACTGGAAACTTGGAAATGAACTTGTCTTTACTTCTGCAGATGCTTCCTCTCATAAAGGCTTGTCATCCCATCCACCCGGCCAGTGCCTGAGATAAAGGAGCATAAGGGTCCTTCACCTGAAGGTCATGGATATACTTTGGTGACTGAATTACTGTCATCAGGGGCTTGGAAATAGAATTACCATCCAGTTAAACTCTCCCTTTGGCCCAGCAGTCAGACTCTCACAGGCTGTCAAGGCAGTATAGCTTGCCTGGCTGCCATGCTATCCCTAATTTGTTTATATGCATAGGGATTGCATCCCTCGAGCTGCAAACCTGGCACTTTCAAGGGCATTTAACAGGTCAAATTATTTTAATGTAAAATAAATCTATGCACTTATTAAGAAATCCTTTGATCCCTGTCAAGTGAGATTTGGCAAGAGACACACTCAGGTGTTTTTCTTTCATATATTATTTCTTGCCTCCTCCTGGTTTCAGATTCTAGAGGATATAGTGGCTACCAGCAGTCAGAACACCATCAGTATCTTGTCTCAAACTAAGAAATGTTGTTAAATAGTTTAGCTGAGGCCTTAGCAGATTAACGAAAACTTACCAGCTCTGGAAAACTTAAGCCAGCAAATTTATTAGGATCTTTTATGTGCAGTTATCAATATAGCCTCAGCTGTAGTATCAGTGTTGAGAAGACGTGCTCTACTGTAGAGGCGTATGTTACCACTGGAGATTTCAGGCTGAGAGCCCTAATGTATTGTCAGAAAGGAGATGCATTGCAGAGAGATTTAATGGAGGTCCCTCTGTCTCTTGTGCTAAATGAAGCACGAAACTAGTCTTCCCACACTGCACCTCTATCTCCTGCGAGCTAATGGAACAAGGAGCATGTATCAGTCCCTGATTTCACAAGGGAGGAATGCTTTATCTTTCTTGGGCTGTATGCTGTATAAATGGAGCAGCAGCGAGGCAGTAGAGACGTAACTGTGACTTGCCACAGCGCGTAGGTGAGAGCCTCTGGGCGCTGTGCTCGGAGCTTGGGAGAAGCCAGCATGCTGGAGGAGAAAGTGCTCTTCCTGCTCAGACATCCAGCTCCTCCCAGGGGCTGATTTATGGGCAGGTGTTGGCATCTGCTTCAGCTCATGGCTCACCACTGTGCTCTGGGAAATGATGCTCTTGCCTCTGTCACCTGACTGCTACATGTCCCTTTTGCATAGCAATTTAAGAAGCTTTTTAAGAATCCAACCTCTCTAAATAGTGCATCTCTTTGTATGCTTCACTGTAGTTGCTTAGTTATGTTTCATCTGTCTTTGAGTCTCCCTCCGCCTCCCACCATGCATGCATCAAGGTCAGGCTTCCAAATGTCATCTTCTAAGCTTTGCAAAATGTAATCTGTCATCAGGCCTCTTTTCATAGTCCCTTGCTAGCTCTTGGACACGCTTACGGTGCCTCATAACCTATTTGCCTACCTTTCATAATGCCAGTCTTGCTCTTTTTGCTTCAATATGCTTACTGAAACTGATGGATAGTCTTTATACAGAGCACACTCCTCTTCTTGGAATACACTTAGTACACTTGAAGTCTTGTTAGGAAAAAGAATGTGCTTTCTGATTTCCAGGGGAGTAAATCAGAGTAGCAAGTGCGTTCTGCCATGGGTGACTGCTGGACTTCCTTCTACTTCTGTGGTTTGTTCCTTTCTTTCAGCGTGACGTATGAGGATCCACAGGCTGTCAAAGGACTAGCATCTGCCCTGGATGTTCGAAAACAGAACACAGGAGGGGTAAGTTGTTGCTCTGCGTTTTGTTATCTGAAGCTGTGCGTGGAATCCAAGCTGTAGGCAGCTGCTTTGACCGAGACTTCTCATTCTGTATTCCAGCAACGTGCTAGTACTGGCTATTTTGAAACTGATATCTAGGAGCAAATACTTGCCCAGTAATGATCTCTAAAGAGCTGCTACTTAGCACACCAGCCTAAACGACTTCAAAATCATAGTGTGTAAATGCTCCTGTGTTCTTGCAGCTTGTCTGGGCGGTCCAGCTCTTTGACTGGAATCACTGCTGAAAAGAATAACTGGGGAACGTCCTGTGAACACTGGTGTGCATTTGTTTGGTTTGTTTTTGCTTATGAAAGTTGATGCAATCTTAATCTACTAGACTTTGCTCTAAGTGCGTGGATACATAAACAAGTTACAGGGAGAGAAATCATGCAGACTTTTAATGCTTCATAAGCCTTGCCATAACTACCCTTGCATGCAGTCTGTGCTGTCTGTCCCAGGGCAGGCCCCTGCTATCTTGTGTGGGCAGAGGAGGCCCATGCGCTGTCACCTCGCAACAGCCAATGCTACAAACATGTTTGAGAGAGTGAGCTTGGCCAGCTTTGTCCTCATACCTCGGTGAAGGCAGAAGTGAAAAGAGCTTTCAGGTTGTCCCTCAACCCCTTTTTACCACCCCGCTTTTTAAAACTGTCCTGCTCTTTTGTACTCGGCTGTGTGTAAGTTTTTAGATGACCGGGCAAGTTCAGAGCCTTTCCTAGTCTATGCTGACCACCAGGGAGCACGGGAGAGCCAGTGCAGCATACACATGCTTCCTTCCAAGGGAGAATTGCCTCCCCATGCCTTGGTTGATCCTGCCCTGCTTCTTTCATAAGTTGAAATGGGAGTGCTCGGGGCATCTGGCATGCCTGGCAGCTTGTGCTCTGAGCCAGGGAGAGTTTGTGTTCGGAGCCAGCTGAGGTCAGATCACAGCTGCCTGCCTGCCTGGGCCATAGTTCAGTGCTATCATGGCTTCAGCAATGATTTCTTATGGAGCATCCCCCTGCCTCACAAATCTATCTGTTTGTTCCTGTCCCTATCCTCCTGCAAAAAGGGTGATTTATAACCCAGGTCAGCCCCGTGACCAGTTTCAAGCTTGACCCCACAAAAACTCATGCTAGCAGTACTGAGGGAAAAGGGGAAAGCATGGGGAGGCAGGGGCACAAGTATATTAAGGGGGGGTGAGAGAAGAATTCCTGAAGCCAGTGTGACAAGCCAAGCCCCCAGTGCCACTGAGCTGCGTTATTGGCAGGACCTGGGAAAGGATTTGAGATTCTGCTCTTTGTTCCTGGCTAACCAAATGCAAGGGGCTTGCATTTAGCTGCTGGTCAAGGGGGCTGTATTCCTCTGGTGGCCACGGGGTTATGTCCTTATTTATTAACATTTTTGTTCTCAGCCAATTCTGCTTGAGGCACCAATGCGACGTGTCATTCACACCAGCATAGCTGCTGCTCTGCCCAAAGTGGTGTCAGTTCAAAGGGCTGTGTCTAAGCTAATCTGACGGTCAAAGTTTTTTGGGGCAAACGCTTTATAGGTTGTGGAACTTTGGGCTCTGAGATGTTGTAGAGACTTTCAGCCTCTTTTCAAAGGTCCTGATGACGGTATCGTGTAATCAAAATAGCTCGTTTTGAAATGCAGTCTTTCGGTAATTGGTAAAGACTATTTTTTGTCAAGTGTTGTGAGGCTTGTGGGTGTCTCTTCTTAAAGGAAATAAAAATTAAACTCTCCTAAAGTTACTAGCCCAAGCATGTGTAGCAAAAAGCTGGCAGTGCTCAGTAAATGCAAGGCACGCGTTAATTTGGTTAGAGAGCTAATTTAAGAACAGCTCTAGGGAGGAGCCAAAAGCTTTGCAACACATTCTTCACACACGTCTTGTTCCAGCACAGTTGTCCAGTGGTAAAATTCAGCACATCCGACGTTTCTAATGTAGTCATTCTCAGAATGGTCTGTAGAGAGGTGGCTGATCACGTGGCATTAGCTGTCTTTTAATATGATTTAGCAGCTGGAAACAAGACGAGCTAAAAATACACTGTTTTCTTAATATTGCTTTTCCATGTTGGGAATTGCTTTTGTTGCCACAGAGTTGTTGCGTGATCACAACTGGGAGGAGAGGTGTCCAAGAAACAATTCTCTAGTGTTACACACATAGTAGATGAAGTTGGAGTGATTTTTTTTTTTTTTTCCCCCCCTTCTTTTTTTCTCAGCACAAGTACTGAAATAAGACATAAAAGATTACAGCTGATTCCCCATTATCTGTGGTAATGGGGACAGGAGAGGTATCTCATGTATATGGGTATCTGGACGGAGGTACATAAACTCACTGGTGGCTCTCTGTTGAGCTAGCCCAGTTCTTACAGGGCTGGTGGGCTGAAACCACTGTGCTCTGCCAGTCCCGAGCAAGCCCCTCCAGAGCTAGAAATGACTCTGCATCCGAGCCCTGGCTCAGGGATGAGATCCTGAAGGACAAGAAGCTATCTTGAGCATCTCTGTGTTGCTGTGCCATGCAGTCTGCAACCTGCTCAGAGGAACTGGATGCATCAGCGATCCTTTTAACCTCTGCTGCTCTTCGAGAGGGGCAGTTTGAAAGACTGCCAGAACACTGCAGCAAACTGCCATTACTTACCCTCCTGCTCAACGCCATCATTAGAGCTGTCATACTGTTAGAGTTTGGGGCAGAGTCTGTCTGCTGAGATCAAGGAGGTAAGCCGGGTGTGCTGCAACTCACAGCTTCATAAACAGAGGAGACTCCACAGTGCGTACTACTAATATTTCCAGTAAAGTCTCACTGATTTTAGTAGGTTGTATAGCCTACACTTTTTCTTCTTCTAAGAAGATGACAAACATCAGCCTCACTACTAGTCAGTGAATTTTAATACCGGCACGGAGGAAGTGCTGAAATTCTGTGAACTGTCTGTAGGAAGCGTAGACGTCGGGGTGAGGTCTGTCCCTTCACGGACAGAGCTGACAGGCAGCAGAGGGAGGTGCAGCTGCTGCCAGAAGCTACCATAGGCAACTCTGGGTGTGTGTATGTATATGTGAAGTTTTTAACTTGCTGCTGTTATATTACTTTATCACGGGTTGTTGCTGTGGTTTCTCTCTTTATGGACCTTTCTGTTCTCAACACAGAGGAGAGGTAAAGGTGGGAACTCAGACATGGAGCCCATAGACAAGTGGCTAATTACACAAGGAATGGTGAGGACTTCACCAGTGAAGCGATTCCTACTGTCCACCCCAGTCCCTTTACCTAGAATAACCATCCTCCATTCACCTCTTGTCCTGCCCTACTGAACCACTTGAAATCAGACAGTACAAGGAGTTTATTTCCCACCTATATCATTACCTGGGGCAAAGGGAAAAATTTGCACCAATTTCTGGTTTATACAGCACAAAGGCCTGTAACCAACTGAATCATTTGGAGGACCCCACATCACCTTCAGAAGAGGCCTGGGGATCCAATTGGTTCCTTATACTGTCTTGATTTATTTATGCAGTATCCACTTTTCAAGGGATAAACACAAGTCTCGTGGATCTTTTTCATAAAGAGGACACTTTCTATGTGTCTTTAAAGCAGCCTTTTCTGGTAGTGCTTAACTTCGTGGTCTGAAATAAACATACAGAAGTTGTAGGATCATACCTAATTGAATTGAGTAATGTAGGGATAGTTCTTTATGAAAGGAAGGGAATGGGAGAACTGCTACCCAGATGGACACCCCACTGGCATTAGGATTCGGACTCCAAAAGGTACAATAGTGTTTCTGGCTTTAAGGATTTAATTCCCATGTCTAGTGATGCCAGTGCTCTGATAAAAGCAAGCTTCTGAAGATCACTGAATCTGTGCACATTTTGACCTTATTTGAAGTTGTCCTTCATCAACATGCTTGCAGAGAGAAGTTCAAAAGCCGACTTTAAGTGCAGAAGTTGGAGACAGATAAAAAATAGCCTCAGCTATGCCTTAAAGCCAAGTTCTAAGACCAATTTTGTATTTTTGGACGACGTAATCCATCACTTTAAGTGTTTGAGATTAGTACCAATAAGGTGACCTAACTGTACAAAGTCCTTCTGAGACAGTCCTGGCTGCAGCCGAGTTCAGAAAGGTGCGGTGCAGATTTCCCTTTGGGCTGGGGTGTGCTTGCAGCGGAGCGTGTGGGGCTGGGCGTCAGGAGGTCCATGGAGCCGGAATGCCTCACGCCAGGGAGAGCCTTGAACGTCCCAGACTAAGCTGCCCAGTGCTTAAAAAGAGAAACATCCCAGAGAATTTAAGGTTGAGAAAATCCAGAATGTGCAATATCAAAGTGCACCAACTCTGTGAAACACTTTGCATTTATTCTTCTAGACTTAGGGCTAATCCAGATTATTTCTGAGGGCCAGTTTGTGAGTTTGTCAGAAGTTTGCATGGCCGGTGCATGCACAGCGACTGGACACGTGCGTATATACGGTCGTATCTGCTTGCCCCTGCAAGCACATGTGGGTAGGCCCAGCTGTAGGTACCTATCCTTGGGAGCCAGAGTTTTATTTCGGTGCTTGTCAGCGGCCCACAGCTCATAACATGAGAGTGAAAGCCGTAAAGTGAGCAGCACTTGCTTTGCCTCTGATACTGTTGACTGTCGCTCACAGGGGCTCTTGCTGTTCGGTGGCTCTGTTGCAGTCAGAGATGTACTATGCCACTGTTAGATGTTCATCTATAATGAATAATCCAGTGATTGAGTTAGTTCCTCTTCTTTGCCTTTCCACTGTTTACAAGAGCAGGGAAGCATGAAATCAGCACCCCTGCTGTTCACACCACTCACACCACTGCTTTATTAAAAAAACAAACACAATATTAATTCATTGGCTTGTGGTTATTCAGTCTGGAAAAAGGATACTGCTGCATTCATGGAGGCATACGGATTTGGAGGGGGTGGGGGGAAGGGGGTCTGGCTGTCCAGCCAGTCACTGCTCTTACAAGCCTGTCGCCTTGTTTGTATGCTAAATATGAGAGAGAAATACCTGAAATAAAACTAAACTAATCATTAACTCTGTTTCTCTCTTAACTGGCTATAGTTCTTAACCGTATTTATTAATACGACTTTGTAGCATTTGCAATACCAGTGGAATAACTAGCATCCCAGGTATGAACTTGATGTGCACATTCTTTGGTAACTTTTTGTACTTTTGAGATGAGGAGGACAAGAGGGATGAGCTGACGTTGCCATTACCTGTGCCTGTACAACACTGATTGAGACCACCACAAGGGTATTCTCCACTTGCCAGAGTGGTACTCGCATCCCTCTTGACCTGACATTCTTTCCAATACACATTTAAGCTTAGGGTTGAGTTCTTCCCACTCTATTTCTGCGCATCCCAGTTCAGCAGCACACCTTTGCAGAGGGAGGCTCATTCAGGTTTCCACGTGTACTCTCTCAGTGAATTTGGCAGCGTTGTTTGTGTTTCAGCTTAATCTACAGCTCAGTTCCGCTGGTAAGGTGATGCCAGGACCATGGAGACACAAACCACACCTTTATCCATTCCAAAACTAATGTAGACAAAATTATATCTGCAGAAAATGTTCCTGGTTCAAACGTAACTTAGGGATGTTAGGAAGAAACTCTTCACGGTGAGGGTGGTGAGGCACTGGAAGAGGTTGCCCAGAGAAGCTGTGGATGCCCCATCCCTAGAAGTGTTCAAGGCCACTTTCAATGTTCAAGGTTGTTTGAGCAACCTGGTCTGGTGGAAGGTGTCCCTGCCCATGGCAGGGGGGTTGGAACAAGATAGTCTTTAAGATCCCTTCCAACCAAGCCATTCTATGATTCTATGATACGATTCTATGTTAGCTGAGCCGTTCCAGTACCAGATCTGTTTGCAGTGTAAGGCCTGGGTTTTTACAAATTAGGCTGTGCAGGTGTCATACAGGGGTCTGTATCAGCAGCTCTTAGGCACAGATTTTAGCATAAGGCTGCCACATTTTGGTGCAGGTAATTCCAGTGCATTTCCAATTTAGTGCAGGCAATACCTTCTCATGAGTTTGGGCAGCTATTGAGATTTGCACAAATACATTCATTTGTTAGAATAATCAGTCACCCCACTCACATGCCAAATGGATGTTTGTTACAAAAGTGAGAAGCAGGTGTTGCTTAAGCCACCATGTCAGGACAGATGTTATTTGGGACAGTGGCACAGGAAGAATTGAAAATGAACCAGAATTCACAGAAAGTGATACGAACAGCTTTCAGTACTGCATCTTGACCACCAGCAGCATGCCTGGCTAGAGAGGAGATTCCTCTTTCTAATAAAGATACGTGAGTAAAGATTAAATGAAACCTTTGCTGAGATGTTAATAGTATCAAATTGAGATGCTGCTATGTATGCCTTCAATAGAGAGATGGGTTCTAAGATGTGGAAATGACTTGAGTAACATGAGACTGTTGAAATATGTCAACTTCTTGGAGACTGAAGTGCTTGAATTGTGGACAAACTGAGAAATAAACATGTGAAGATCTCATTTCTTCTGTGTGGTAGGACCCCTCACCCTTTTGAAGGCAAGCAGGCATGTTCCCTTATTCTGAAGACCAAGTGGGTTTCATCACCTGAACAGCCATGGCATTTTACAGAGCATTTTACAGGGACAATCTGATACCCCACGTGAACGAGGGCTTTCGCTGTCTGGATGTGCTTATCAGATCCACATTGACTAGTTGTTGTACGGACACAACAGGCTGTGTTGGGGAACATGCTGCACCTGAGCTCTTGCCTTCCTCATCTAGGTGATGTGTAAACACAGTTACAAGGAATCAAGTAGCTAATTCAGTCCTTACATGTAAAATCAAACGTGTTCTAATATTGAGGCCAGGCAGCTATTTCAGGATTGCAACAGCTTTAAATAGATGGTAAGACTGTAGTAGTGAGTTGGAGTAGATGGCTAGCCTGCATCTTAGTGCTCTCATTCCACTACTGTTGGAATGATGGACCTTTCTTTACTGTTGCTAACTAACCCGGGGGAGTGAATAGCAGCTAACCAAATATTGGTGTCAGCTTTGTTAAACATCTAGAAAGAAGTGGAATTAACTAAGCTACTACAAGACAGTAGTCTAGCAACAATTAGCATGAACCTTGTTAAACATTTTAAGAACATTAATGAGCTCACCTAGAGACCTGAATTGTCATTTCATACCTGCTTCTTTTCCAGTGGGATCATTTTTAATAGAAATAAAATGTGATAATAATAACCTTAAACTGTCTTTTTAAGGGTAGAATATTGGATTTTATGACTTCTGAGGAAATATATTGGCAATGCTCTTTGGTTTTTGATTGCTAGTGAGATCACCAACACAATCTAACTTAGATAAGTATGAACTTGAATTCCAGGTTCCCCTGGGTTTTGTGGGGTTGAACACTCGCTTTTGTTCTCCCAGCCCTCCTTTTCCATTTCCCTTTCAGGCTGTTGAGATGAACCCATTTGTAGGATTTTCCAAAGGCTACATAAAAAAAAAGAATTTGAACAATGAGCCTAACTTTTAATTAAAACCAGTTACTTAAAGTACCCCAAAATATTTTGTGATTTAATTTCCATTTACTTTGTGGTTCCTTTTTTAAAAGTCTGTACTCAATGTCATTAAAAAACCAGCTCTGGCAGCCAACACTGACTATCTAGAGAGCTGTCTTGCCAAGACTGAGAGCTTCACTAGACCGTGTATGTTTGCATAATCAAAGTATTAACAAGACGGTACCCCATTCCGGAGCCATTTCCCTGTAGTCTGTGGCTGCCACTGCTGTTTGTTCCCAGAAACTGTTGTCTTTTTTAATGTGTAAACTAGCTAATTTATTTCTACGTTGCTTCTGTCGTGCTTTAGGGGATTAGTTTTAACAAAACCCCCCTCCACATTTTTCAGTTTAGGGCTTCTGGAAGGGGGAGACTTGCCAAATACACAACTGCCTGGCAAAAAATGAACTTCTGTGTGGTCAGTTTCAGATTAAATATAAATGGTACAACCTTATAGTTAAAATATTTTTTAAAATTCCAGTTACTCTTGAGAGTTTCCTCCCTCTTTGTTCTTGAACAAATTAAATCTGATACATTTAATCCGTGTTTTTTGGGGGAAAATGGGGCTCAGAGTCTGAGGAGAGTAAGTTGGAGGTTTGAGCCTGGAAGAAGCAACAGGTACAAACCCTTGGCTCTTCTGTAAGTGTGCTGGAAGGTGGGGGAAGCTTTTTAAAAGGTCAATGCTGAATAGCAAACGGCTGACAAGCTCAAATGTTTGTCTTACAGCTCTCTGCTTCTTACATATGATCTGCAAGAAGTGTTCTTGCACTTCTGAGGTTTTTGTTTGTTATATAAAGTAGGTCTGTCTGAAAGTAGAATTCCTTTTTTTCTTTTTTTTTTTTTCCCTCCCCCCCCTATTTTTTTTTTTAATCTTGCAAAACACAAGAGCACAGACTCGTATACTGCTGAGCTGTTCTTCGAGGACTCCTGCAAACTCAAGAGTCCTGTGATTCTCAGTCATCTGTCGTGTTTTCAGGATAACCAAGATTCGAACTGATCTTCCTTCTAATACAGGGACCGCAGTACCACCACACTTTTTAGAACCGCCACTCTTATTTTATTCACAGAAAAGTGAAAAAACCCTGCAATTTTCCTCCTCCTCTCCATACAGATTTTCTTATCCTTAAAGAAGCACAAGTATCTTTCGGAGCTGCAAACTAGCCAACAGCTCTGAAGGCTACACCTTCCAAAGCATTACTTACTGTGTGCAGGGTTAAGCAATACCGGAGAGAGACAGCAGTGAAACTTCTGCAGTAGGTTTTAGGTTGCTGTAGGATGAATAAATTCATTGCTTTGTATCTCTGAAGCCAGTATTTTCCAAAGCTGTTAAACTAACAAGCCAGTTCTACAGGACACAACTTGTCCTTGGGAAGGAATATGTTGGAAGATGTCTACAGAGCCCTGCTCTTGTTAATGGCCATCTGGGCCAGCTCGCAGCAGCTTCAGCACACTGCGTTAGCGTTGTACATGCATGATTCAGCTCCCCATTGCGATTTAAAAAGGGGCCATTATCCTAAATCTGACCCATTCCAAAAGAAACTGCAGGAACTTACTTTCTATTTGGGATCTTCATGTATTAGCTGAAAGCTAAATGACGACTTGCAGCTCTGACCCTTCTTGGAGCTGTCACGTGCATTGTCCAGCAACCTGCCGAGTTGGAGCTAAGCCATCTTCCTGGTGCCTTTCTTGGGGGGAGATGCTTTGGATTGAGCCCTGGATTTCCAGTCCTTTGACACAACTAACCCACCTTAGCAGACCTCACCTCAAGCAAGAGCTTCACTGACCTCCTCAGTGCAGAGGGCCATGTGATTAGAAGACAAAATTCTTGAGGAGCTCTGCTGAACACCATCAGCCTGTGCTGCTGCCTCTGTAATTCAGCATCTGTCTGTCTTCCTCCGATAGAAGTCCCTGAGAAAAACTACATCTCCCTGCAAATTCACCTGCAGAGCCTCTTTCAGCTCTTCTTCCCGTGAGAGGTTTCAGGAAAACCCTGAAACCTTTTCTTCCAAGAAGAACCTCTCCAGCCCCGCTGCTCGGCTGTCATGCTCTGGCCTGGAACCTGCGTGTCTGACATTGCTTTCCAAGTGTTTTTCAGGTTGTGTGTATGAGATCTATTGTGGTGTTTTCCTGTTTACTTCTGCAGCCCTCTGTTGTATTTAAGCAGTGTAGTTAAGTCAGGAAATTCTGCACCTCATACGCAGTAATTTCCCTTCGCTGACCCACTCGCCTGTAGCGCCTTGTGAAATAGCTGCACTTCAGCACCCGGCGCGCTGCGTCTGCGCTGCCTGTCGCGATTGCATAGCATAACGTGAGTGGTTTTATCGCAGGAGGAGATGCAAACCTTCCATGCCTTTTTGTTAAACCATCCGTGGAGGCCTGACGGGCAAGCTCTGGTGAGCCTTGCTGCAGCACTGCAAGGTGTTGCCGGTGCCGGAGCAGGAGCCAAGAGGAGCACGTGCTATGCTCACCTCTGCCCATGCCAGGAGCTGCTGCTGCCCCATCCTCCTCCTCACCTTCCCCTTGAGACTCTGCACTTTGTGCTGGCACACGTTGGGTTCTGCTGCCTCCGCTGTGAGAGAGTCACCTTTGGCAGAGGAGCGGGGACAGGGAGCCGGGACAATTTTGCTTTAAACTGGTGTGCCGAGGCTTGCCAAGGCTCAGTGGTGTGGTGGGAGGAGGATCTGGAAGGAAACATGACTGTGTACCCTGGGCTCTGACTGCCTCCACCTGCGGAGAAAATCAAATTGTTATTGTAGGATTGTTGCCTGAAGACTTTGAGCCCCTCTTTTTGCTAACCCTTCACTGTGGCTAATACCCATTTTAAAAAATAAAAGGTGTAAATGTAACACTTCAAAACCTATCTGATATCCAGTATTCTACCCTTAAAAGCTTTTCACGATCAAGATTAGAATCATCAGTCCGTCTTGATGGTTTTAATATGTGGTCGAGAAGTTACCCGTCTTACGCTGGCATCAAGTCACATCATTCCCCATAATCTTTCTCTTGGTTTTTTTTAGCCTTGTTGTCCATAATTTCCTTTCCAAGTGTTTCTTTATTTGAAATGCCATTTATATTTTGTTGCCTTTTTTTTTCCAGCACATCTTACATCTTTGTTTTTGTTTTGTTTTTAATCTTATTTCTGGCGTTTTCCATCGCTCTGTGGCCATGATTGTGGATGTGTTTTGGTTTTTGCCTGCCTTGCTGTTCTCTCGCTGCACTCCCTAGATCCCTGTTGCACAGTCCTCTGTCATGGATGACATTGAGGAGTGGCTCAGTACCGACTTGGTGAGACTCTTTATATTTTCATTTTTCACATGGGCTATAGCACTGGTACGGATAACTTTCAATGCATTGCTGAATTACTGGTACTTCTCGTAACGGGATGCAGTGAGACTTCCAAATCATATAGCTTATTTCCCTTCGAAGGGAATATCTAAGCAGGAGAGGACAGGGTCATGTTCAGCAATTCAATCCAAACATTTTTTTCTGAGTTGTTTTGTTTTCACTTCTCTATGTTAACATCACAGAAGAGCATGCGTTCCAGAAATCATGTGTTTCTTGTCCCAGTATAGGAAAGCATTTAAACGTGTGCTAAAGTTTACCCGTGTTCTCCACTGGACTTAAAGCACATGTTTAAGGCTGCGTTAGCTTTGACAGATCTAAGTATGTGCTTACGTTGAGGCATGCTTTTAAGAGATGCTGGATCGGGGCTTAGATTCCTTTCAAATCAAGATGTCTTTGTTAAATTGGCAAGCAATCTTGACGTGTTTAGCAATAGTAATAAAAAAAATTTATAACAGCCTCTCTTCAATGTTTATAACTTTCAGTTTCTCCTAAATGATTATTGTCTGGTAATTATTAAACAAACAAACAAGAGACAGAACTAAAAGTAGCTTTTCCTTCGTTCTGGAGTTTGTTTTGCTGTACCAGTACACGTTTGGTTTAAGCAGTGGTACAGCTATTACGCATTTATTCTGGTCCTTTTTTTTAATGTAAGCATCTGACTCAAATTAACCGAGTGCATTTTGGGGACGGGTGGTGGGTTGCGTTTCAGACTGTTCTTTTAAACATAGTTTTAGTGAACTGAACTGTTTCCTTGTGGTCACCGTATCCCTAAGGATCCTCTCCTTCCGTTCTTCCACCTTCAGATATTGTCCCTAGGTAACTCCCTACTCCTTAAAGTCTCCCCCAGCCCCTTCCTATTCCCTGCTCGGCTCCTAGCTGGGGGATGCGGTGGGGTCCAGGCTCCGCTCCCCGACTCTGGCAGCAGTGCTGCAGGCACGCTCCGGCACATCCGCCCTCCGCTCCGGCACCAGAGGAGCTGACTCTACTGAAAGGAAGAAAATGCTCCTGCTCTCCAAAGCCACCTGAAGTGCTTAAACAGATTCTGGGTTTCAGTGTTAGAGTTTGGCGGACTGACTGGCTGTCTTTGAAATGTCACTGGTTTTCAGCTGCAGGTAGTTTTTTCAGGCCTCGGTACGGGCAGTCATTTTCAAATTTAATTACAAACTGGCCTCATTTTGTTAAAGAAATACAGTAAATGTAGCATGTCCACTCTGCTTAAACATTAAACTTTTGTCTTTGCCATTTAAGTTAATTTAGCAGGAGAGAAGATTTTGTGGAGAGATCTCAGGGTAGCTCTGTATATCCGTCATCCTCTAGATAGTCTTGCTCAAAAAGAGCAAAGCAGAGAAGTGCCGTGTAAATGCCTGAACAAGCCTGGGGATCGCACGCGCTGCGGCCGTGACTGTACCAGCTTCCCTTCTCCCAGGTTATCTGGGTCCCCGTCCTGACCGTATGTGGGTGCAGCACAGAGATGCCCTCTGAGAAAGTTTGGAGTGGATTTTTGTTTTTCACTCTGGGTTTTCCTCCCTCTTTTTTTTTTTTTTGTTAATGGTTCATTTCAGTTTTCTGCTTCCCAGCTGAGGAAGTTCCAGATTAGGTTAGCTAATCGTTATTTATTTCCTTACCCTTTTTGGGGTACACTGGAACAAACAGTACCTTTGCAAGTGAAGCAGCGGCTGCTGCATGTACCTTTGGAAACCTCTGTGCAGTAGAAAGCTAGTAGATGCTAGGTGGCTTTAGTGCTCAGGCATTAAGAACCTTTGTGAGGCCAATCAGTACGTTCCCGCTCTCCTGGTAGAGAAGCCAGGGTATGGACAAATACTTTTCTTTTTCAAAGCAGGTTCAACATGAGGTTTTCAAGTAGTATTTTTGTCCATCTTTAACATCCTCATACATTGACAAGGATGCCATATCCTTGGACTTCTAATTTCCTTGCTAAAGCACTGTTGGAAATTTGCACATTGAAATGCACACAGCTGGTAGAAGTGCACTGATCCCCTGGCATCCCAGCCTTTGTATCTCCTGGACAGACGCTAACTGCCCGTCAGTATCCTTCACTCAGCCCACCCTCATCTTGTCTTTGTACAGCGCGGACACCAGGAAAGCTGCTATATTTTTGTGTGAAATCTAAAATGAACTCCCACAGGAGGAACGTTGGCCCCAAACTATTTTTGCAGCATGTGTCCTTTGTCAGCTAAAAGTGCATTATATTTGAAGACACGATGCAAACAACAGCCCTGACTTTTTAACTCCTTCACTCAGCCCACCCTCATCTTGTCTTTGTACAGCGCGGACACCAGGAAAGCTGCTATATTTTTGTGTGAAATCTAAAATGAACTCCCACAGGAGGAACGTTGGCCCCAAACTATTTTTGCAGCATGTGTCCTTTGTCAGCTAAAAGTGCATTATATTTGAAGACACGATGCAAACAACAGCCCTGACTTTTTAACGGACTGTGTCATGTGTCCTTTGTCAGCTAAAAGTGCATTTTATTTGAAGACACGATGCAAACCACAGCCCTGACTTTTTAAAGGACTGTGTGACAGAAAAGATGGCATCTT
>NW_009619039.1:14612-18705 GCF_000690535.1 Cariama cristata | reverse complement strand
GGGGGCTGCAGCACAAATCAGGGCATTATAAATGCAAAGCAAGGTGAGAGCATTTTACTTGCACTGGGGCGGTAAGGAAAGGAGCATCCCCGGTGCTTGGCTGGCAGCTCGGGTGTGGGGCGTCTGCGTTGCTCTCCGATAACAGGGTCATCCAAATTAGCTGGTGCTGGCTTCTCCCGCCCGCAGAGATGTCCAAAGCAGAACCAACACCTCCCCGTGTGTGCTCCCCCGACAGCAACTCCCCTTCGGCGCTGTTCGGTGCCAGCCGGGTTTGGGTACCGGTAAGGTCAGATGGAAATAGGTCTCCCAAAGACATCCCGATTGTTGCTTCCCTTGACATACGTGGAGCAATCAGCTCTTACCCAGCGTTTCCTATGCGTGGTTTTCAAAGTATTTGCAAATAGCAGAGAATTAAATGCAAACGTCTCCCTAGGAGGCAGATAAGTGTGTGTAATTTTCCGTCGTAAAGAGAAGGAAACCGTTAATGGGTTTGTTCACAGTGTGCTTGTTTCCCCACCGAGGTTAAAGAGAAGCAGCAGGGGCTAAAATAATCCTGTCCTTGTCTTGGCCTTGGATTTGGCCGGCCACCTTCTCCCCTCTTCCATCCTTGGCTCCGTGAAGGGGCCCGGGGGCTCTTCAGGCGACAAACTCCGCTCTCTCCCAGTAAGGTAAGGTTTGGATCCTGAAGCCAAGCAACTAACGAGCAGATCGATGCTCCTGCTGACTTCCCAGCTTTTCCAGGAGCTGGGTGAGCCCCAAACTGTGCCCCTGCGTGGGAAGCTAGCTCCTGTGACACTCGGCAGGTTGCTGAAAGCTGTTGTATCTCCCCGAGCCCCTGGTGCCATCCAGGAGCGAGTCAAAGGTACCAACTTGCCTCCCACCAACCTTTTGAGCCACCATCCCCTGGCTGGCTATGAAACCGGTGCATCCCACTCGGCCACAGCCACAGCCTGTTTTGTCCCATTTTAAGAGGTTTCCTCAAGTTTGACTATCGCCACTGCGCAGTGAAATAATTCCTCTCCAGGTCATTCCCAGCAGCTTGATCTGAAAATTGCTCTCAGGCTGACCCCGAGCTACCGTGGCACAAGGGGGTCTCGCGGGTGACCCTGGCCGTTTCGGCGCGCTGGCAGTGATGTGCCGTTCCCCCGCCCGGCTGGTTTCAGGTGCGGAGATGATTTAGGGCCGAGCCAGGCCGGGCGGCACCTCGGCCCCGTTACCCACCGAGGAGCTCCATCAGTGCTTGCAGGGTACGGGCTGGGAGAGGTGCTGGTCACGGCCACGCGACACGACACACGCTCTTGATTTATGGGCCACCACGTACGAGCGGTTTTGCAGCGGGAACGGTCGTGTGGGCAGAGGTACCAGAGGGTCTGGAGACCAGGAGGTGTCCTAGGAGCTGAGCGGAGGAACAGTATTTGCATGCCAGATGACCTTTTTTTTAAAAAAAAAGACATTTACTGAGCCCTGGTGGAACTCATTCTTCCCAGATGCTTCGAGTTCATCTGATATTGTTTTTTCCTTGGGTCTTGAAGAAGGCAGGGCAAGCCTCGTCCGGCTACCAAGGAGTCACCAGGGAGACTTTCACAGGGAAAAAGTTTTGGAAAAATACCTGAGAGTGTATTTGTGTGCAGCACATGTGGGAAGGAGTGGTGGGGGGAAAAAGCTTCCTTCTTCCTAGAGATGCTTTCGAGGGCCATTGAGGCACTGCCTTTGGCAGGATGGAGTTGGCCGTGTCCAGAGATGGGCAAACTCCACTCAACTCTCTTTTCTCCCTCTCCTCAGAGCAGTTGGGATGCACCCCCGTGCTCGCTCTAACCAGACAGCAGATAAAAACCAACCACTGGCCTTGCATCAAGCTTTGAGCTTTACTGAACTGGCCGGCCACGTGGCGATGTCCCGTACCACCGCCGTCGTATGAGGCTCTCGCCGCCAAACCGAACCTTTCCTGGCCATGACCTTTCGGTGCAAGGAACACACGGGATGTCCCGAGCGATCCCTTGCAGCGAAGGAGGGTGTGGATGCTCGGGCGAGCCCCAGGACCCCCCGGGAGGGCAGGAACGACCCCTCCTGCAGGCAGGCCAGGCTCCGAGCGAGTTGCCGCTGCTCGCCTTGCGGAAGACTGGAACGAAACCAAAGGTTGAAGGCCAAGAGAAACGGCAAAATGTTTTCAGATCATTGCTGCTGTTCAAAAAATGCAGGTAGTCATGGGACTGGGTGGGTGATGATTACGGTCTGGAGGGGCCCCTGGATGAAAAGCTGAGGGATTGGTGCAGCTTAGTTTAAAGGAGAAAGAAATAAGAGGCTGTGGTAGTGATATATATCCTAACTGGCTTGTCTCACGGTAGAGGAATGAGGGGACACTCCCTGAAAGCAATCTGAAAAGGCAACCTTTAAACTCATAAAGGAAATATTATTTTCTAATCATGTGAAATGGGGCAGTGGAGCTCACTGACAGCAGGTACGGCTGCCAGCAAGTTCTGCAGTGCCCAAACGGGCGCTCGGTACGGGGGCGAGGGCCGAGGACAACCCACGGTTAAGTGAAAATATATGGTGATGAAGGGGTGGAAGGTTTCCTGCTTCAGGCCGTAACTGGTGGGAGCGGGGAAGGGGTTTCTTCGCACAGCAGACTAAACCGCGTGGGGCTGACGGTCTGGTACCTACCGCGTGGGGCTGATGGTCTGGTACCTACAGCTGGGGCTGAGCTCCGCAGGGCCGTGCCAGCCGAGGATGAGGACCTTCCTCTGCTCGTGTCCCGGCCAAAACGCGCCGCTTTGCGAGGGCTGGCGTGATGCTCTGCGGTGGAAACGGCTCCTCCCTCCCCGCTGAGCACTGCCTCGTGCTTCTGGGGCTTTGCTGCCAGCAGGGAAAGGTGGAAATGTGGCTTTGTGCTTCGGTTTGAATGGCACCAGGCTGGTGAGGCTGTAATAGAGCCACAAACCGAGGACAATCTCTCCTGGAGAAAGTATTTTTTGTCGTATCAGCTCAAGTGCAGAAACTTTTAGCGGTATTTCGTTGACTGACTGGGTGATACACACCCAAGCGAGTGATTGTGGTGGAGAAAAATGCAGTAAATATGGCTAAGAAATGATTTGGGAATGCTGGGGAAAGCCCCATCTCCTGGAAAGCTCAGGCTGCTTCTGAGCGGCGATTTCCTACTGAACCTGCCCCGGCATAGCCCTTCGAGAGCCGGCGACGGTGGTTCGAAAGCCCAACCGCTGCCACGTGGACCATGGGATGGACATCCCAGGTGGACGGGGGCTTCCAGTGACCCCAAATCCCTCAGCTCCAGTGGGAACTGGGGAAGGTGCGGGTGGGGCCACTGGTGCAAGCAAAGGGGCATTGCAGGGAAGGGGCGAGCATGGGGAGGGCTGGCTTGGAAAGCCTGCGGGTTTGCCCCTGGGCAGCTTTTGGGCTGAACGCTTTAAATGAAGCCGTCCTGGGATGTAGGTTTGAGGACGGACAGTGACAAGGTGGGGAGGCTGAAGCAGTTTCTGGTTAGGCAGCGCCATGCCGCGATGGGAGGTGCGGTGGGTGTATGAAGTGTAGATATATCTGTGTCGGCTTCGGATTAACCAGGCAGAGCAGAGAAATGAAGCCTGCTCCGTTGTAAAAAGATGGTGGTTTTCTTCTAGCCTGGTCCAACAGCCCGTTCTCCCATTTCCTACATCGTCGGAGGCAGCAGCTGAGGCTGCCCACCCACCCTGTGGATATCACATCAGAGTCCGAGTTCTCCGTTTGAGCTGCTGCCCCGACCGCAGTTATTACCTGCAGACGTGCGTGTGTGCAACCACGGGCTCTGCGGGGATGGAGCCGAGAAGCCGGCTTTGGGGGGGTGAGGAGAGCTGTCTAAATAGCGAGATTTCCTGGAAGGAGGCAGCACAGACTGCAAATTGGGTCTGTTCCCAGAGCATCTTAACTCGCAAGTGATTAGCTGTTAATTATTATGCTATAAATTACTTAATAAATGAGTATTCTTCACAGGACCTATTGTACCACATGGCATCTGCTAAGCGGTGTGAAATACACATAATTACTGTTGCAGAAATGTAATTATAGCTCTCTCCCCCCCCCGCCCCCCCAAATTCTTGTGCAG